>NC_039514.1:5443333-5624113 GCF_003672135.1 Ooceraea biroi | reverse complement strand
GTGCAGCGGGGCGGCTTCCAGGAACTTCCAACGGTCACATCGATACACGGCGGCGATCAACGAGAATCGCGCTTTCATCACAACACGAGGTCAGGTAAACTGAATACGCTTGTGCCAATCATTATTGTTGTATTGTAATTTACGCATTTTGGTGAGCATGTCTCAAGATCGCGATTCGCAACCGTCCGAGGCGGGAAATTTTTCCGCGCTTAAGAAAAAGCGAGCTACAATAAAGGGTTCGTGTACACGTATACAAACGTTCATGAATAATATTAGTCAGATTACATCAGATGTGATAGCACATATTGAAGAACGCAGGGAGCGGTTAGATGCATATTGGTGCGATTACGATAATGTACAAACGGAAATCGAGACTTTAGATGATAAAGAAGTGGAAGATAGAATTGCGTTTGAAGATGCGTTTTATTTATTGCGCGCGCAAATGCGGCGTTTGTTGGCGAACACATCCGGAAGGTACACATCAAGCAGTGTGTCACATACCACGGCATCTCAATCAGAATCTAAAGTAGATTCATCCGCGAGTGTTCGATTACCAAAGATAAGCTTACCTTCTTTTTCGGGTAAATATGAGGAATGGTTACCGTTCCACGATATGTTTATTGCTATTGTACACGATAATAAGGCATTAAATAATATTCAGCGATTTCAATATTTACGTGCGTCTTTGTCTGGTGATGCGGCCAGTCTCATTGCGGCTTTAGAAATATCGGACAGCAATTACGCGGTTGCGTGGGATATTTTAAGACAGAGATACGATAATAAGCGCGTTATCATTCAAACTCATATTAGAGGCATCATGGATTTGCCCGCAATGGTCAAAGAAAATTCAAAGGAATTAAGACAAATTTCAGATGGTGCATGTAGACACATACTTGCATTAAAGGCATTAAAAAGACCAGTTGATTACTGGGACGATTTGCTTGTTTACATTCTTAGTTCAAAATTAGATTCCGTAACAGCAAAGGAATGGCAATCTTCATTAAAAAACGGGGAGATTCCCACTTTTAAGCAGTTTACAGAGTTTGTTTCGCATACGCGGTCAAGTTTTGGAAACAACCACTAGAGTTAAACACAGTTGTTAATAAAGGGTACAATACTCGTTATCATGCACAAGGTAATGCTAAGCAACAATTATCACATTTAGTTACTTACAATGGTAAAGTGTTCATTTTGCAATGATGAACATGCTGTTTATTCGTGCAAGGAATTTTTGGCATTACCTATTGCTCGGCGTGTAGCCGAAATACGTAAAAAGGGTTTATGTCTCAATTGTTTGCGTTCCACAGGACACATTGCGGCAAATTGTAATGCCGGAGCTTGTAAAATATGTCGATCAAGGCACAATACATTATTACATCGTCAAGACAAAAACGAGGATAAGCCAAAGGAGGAATCAAAGAATTCCTCGTCACCCAAGGAAGCAACCGAAATGTCAAGTCAAGGACAATCTTCGATTGCAGCACATAGTTCTCTCGCATGTAATCAGGTATTGCTGTCTACCGCAGTGGTATACATAATTGACAAGGGAGGAGCACGTCAGTCGTGTCGCGCTCTTCTTGACTGCGGTTCACAGGCAAATTTTGTTACACGTAAGTTTTTTGAATCATTAGGATTAAAGGCCCGATCAATAAATGCTTGTGTGACCGGAATTAACAATGCATCTACGATGTTTAATCAAATTGTTGGTGTTACTCTTCAATCACGAGTAAATTCTTTTTCCACGAGTTTTGAATGCATAATTACGGACCAGATAACTGGAAAGATTCCTCCGGTTTCCGTGAAACGTCATTTGATTGGATTGCCAGGTAATATTGAACTTGCAGACCCGCAATTCAATTCATCGGCGGATGTTGATTTGTTAATAGGTGTAGATTTGTTTTGGCAATTGTTGTGTGTTGGTCAATTCAAGGAGTTTAAGGGAAGTTTAACATTACAAAAAACGCGTCTTGGTTGGATCATTGCTGGGCGTGTATTTAATTCGTTGGCTTTACCACAAAAAATACGTTCGTTAACAGCGTTAATAAGTAACACGGAATTACATGATCAGTTGTGTAAGTTTTGGCAATTAGAAGAGGTTTCTCGCGGTTTTGAAAATCGTACGGTTGAAGAACGAGCTTGCGAAGCTCACTTCAAAATTTATACATCAATTAACGAACAAGGTCGTTACATTGTAAAGTTACCGGTAAAGGATGATGTATTACGAAAGATCGGTGATTCAAAGGAAATCGCGTTGAAACGGTTTATACAACTTGAAAGACGATTTGAACGTGATCCAGAGTTTAAAAAACATTATGTTAATTTTATAAAGGAATACATTAATTTAGATCATATGAGAAAGGTCTCGTCGGTTGATGAGGATAATAGCACATCATTTTACTTGCCGCACCACGGGGTGTGGAAGCAAACCGATCAGTTTGTAAAACTACGCGTGGTATTTGACGCCTCGTGCAAAACCACTACGGGAGTATCTTTGAACGATGCTTTGATGGTCGGACCGGTGATACAGCAAGAATTATTTTTGATTCTTTTGAGATTTCGCACACATGCAGTTGTATTCACGGCGGATATAGTAAAAATGTATCGCCAAGTATTGATACATGAATCGCAAAGAAGTTTGCAACGCATATTTTGGAGGGACAACACGAGTGTTCCTATCGAGATATTTGAATTGATTACCGTAACGCATGGTACGGGTTCCGCGTCATTTTTAGTTACAGAATGCGTTCAAGATTTAGCTGCGAAACATGCAGCAGAATTTCCGCAAGGTTCAGAGTGTGCGCTTCGAGATTTTTATGTCGATGACTTACTTACTGGGGCAGATTCGATTGATGAAGCTAAGCGTATACGTGATCAAATTGAAGCATTATTGAGACGAGGTCATTTTGAGTTGAGTAAATGGCATTCGAACCACGCAGAATTAGCACCGGTTCATAAGGGAGCCGTTGATGAAACAGTAGTGTTACATGGCGATGACACGCCGAAGGTGTTGGGAGTGCAATGGCATCCGCCAACAGATCAGTTTACGTTTAAATGTAACGTTTCGTCCGATGTTAGGCGTATTACAAAGCGCACGGTATTGTCCGACGCTTCAAAATTATTCGATCCACTGGGGCTATTAGGGCCGATCATAGTTGTAGCAAAGTTAATTATTCAAGACGCTTGGCAATCCAATATAGAATGGGACGAATCCTTACCGCAAGATCTCCATGCGAGATGGTTGAGTTTTCGACAACAATTATTTTATATTAGTGAAGTGAAATTGCCTCGCCAAGTCAAATATAGTACAAGAGCAACCTACATTCAATTACATGGTTTTTGCGACGCAAGTCAACGTGCTTACGGGGCTTGCATTTACATAAGAAGTTGTATTGATTTAAATGAGTATCGAACAGAGTTGTTATGCTCTAAATCACGCGTGGCTCCCATTAGGGCGATAACTCTCCCCAGGTTAGAGTTATGCGCAGCCGTTCTTTTGGCTCAATTATTAGAGAAAGTTCGATCTGCAATTGATTTATCCGAAATACAAATTGTTTTATGGTCAGATTCCACAATTACATTACAATGGATATCTTCATCTTCACGCAAGTGGCCAACCTTTATCGCGAATCGAGTCGACGAAGTTCAGCGACTCACTAAAGCACATCAATGGAGACACATATCTTCACACGATAATCCCGCTGATATCATTTCTCGTGGAGCCACTCTTCACGACTTGATGAACAATCGTATTTGGTGGAATGGTCCTTCTTTTTTCGCTGTAGAAGAGCATCATTGGCCTCCGAGCAATTTTTCAAGTACATTAGACGCTCATTCGGAACAGGAATGTATAATAAGCGCAGTTTCCAAGGTCACTGTTTTTATCATTAATGATTTATTAATTAAGTATTCAAATTTACACAAGATATTGCGAATCATCGCACGTTGTTTAAGATTCCTTCCTGAACATCGGCGTAAATTCAATGGAGAGTTTATATCGCATCAGGAAATAGCAGCAGCTTTAATTGTTGTTTGCAGAAGCATTCAAAGAGAAGCGTTTCCAGAGGAGTACGCTCAGTTATCCAAAAATAAGCCTATCAGCAATTCGAGCAATTTGTTATCTTTATCTCCATTTTTTGACGCAAATGGTTTGATTAGAGTAGGAGGAAGATTAAAAAATTCTGATATGGCCTATGAAGCATGCCATCCAATATTGTTACCGAAACATAAATTTACTGAGCTCATGATTCAACGTGAACATATTCGAAACCTTCATTCGGGATTGCAGGCGACCATAGCAGTTGTCAGGTCGAGATTTTGGCCATTGTCGGTACGTTCTATCACCCGAAAGGTTATTCGCGAATGCATCATTTGTTTTAAGCATAAGCCAGTTATTCCGCAAGCAATAATGGGCAATTTGCCTGAAAATAGAGTAACTGTTTCAAGACCATTTAGTCATACCGGGGTAGACTATGCAGGTCCGATGTTTCTAAAGGAATCCAAGCGGCGCAACGCGAAAATTATTAAATCATATGTAGCATTATTTGTTTGTTTCGCGACAAAGGCAGTTCATATAGAGGTAGTAAGCGATTTGACATCTCAAGCATTTTTAGGTGCGTTTAAGCGTTTTATTTCACGTCGTGGAAAACCGAATTGCATGTACTCCGATAACGGAACAGCATTTGTAGGAGCGAAAAGGCAGATGAAAGAGTTTAGTGAATTCATCAATAGCGATCAGACGAGCAACGAGCTCAGAAATTGTTTACGCGATAATGAAACCGCGTGGCAATTTATCCCATCACATGCGCCTCATTTTGGTGGATTATGGGAGTCTGCTATAAAATCGGTTAAGACACACTTACATCGAATTGTAGGTAATGCGAACCTCACGTTTGAGGAATTACAAACTGTATTATGCGAGATCGAAGCGATGTTGAATTCGCGTCCGTTGACACCGCTTAGTACAGATCCTAATGATTTACATTGTATTACTCCAGGGCATTTTTTGATTGGCACAGCGTTAAACAGTTTTCCAGTCCCTGACCTTGTAGAGGTTCCAGCCAATCGACTGCTACGCTGGGAAAGAGTGGAGCAACTCCGACAGCATTTTTGGAAGCGGTGGAGCTCGGAGTATTTACATACGCTCATCGAAAGATCGAAATGGAAAATCAACAAGGGATCGCCGCTGAAGGTTGACCAATTGGTACTTATTCAGCAGCCTAATTTAGGACCCACTCAATGGGTGCTCGGCAGGGTGCAAAATATACATCCTGGCGATGATGGCGTTGTTCGAGCCGCAACAGTGAAGACTGTAAAGGGACTTATTACCAGGCCACTGGCGAAATTGGCCATACTTCCGTTAGATTAAGTATAGTTGTTGTTGCGTTTGCGTTTTATTTAGTATTAGGTAGCATTTATACGTTGTGCGTTTTGTTTAGTGTTAGACATTATTTATATCGTTTTGAAAGTTAGTACTTTCAAGGGGGGCGGGATATGTTCCGTACTTTTTTATATATCGCTTTTTTTTTATTATGATTTCGTTTGGGTATTTCGCGGCGTCGTACGTCACTGGGCTATTGTCGCCGTTTCGTTGTTTTTCCCGAGTCGCGCGACGCGATCGCGAGCTCGTAGAATCAGAACGAGTCCGTACGGGCATGCGAACAGAAGCAGAAGCAGCCCAAGTATATTTCTATATAGTGCGATTAGTGGACTGTAAAAAGTAAACTCGTTTGTGCTCTAAATATAATAAGTAAAACGAAGCTCAAAATATTTTCTCGCCCCACCTGGAAATACGTGGAGACGAGGGCGTCATTACAGACGCGGCGGATCGACACGACACAGGGTCGTGGCTCGATTGCATCGAAAGGTGCGACACCGCGCACGAGGCACGGAAGCTTCACAAAACAAATGTATCATTCGTAAGATAAATAGTTGAGATCGGTCATACGCCAATATGATAAATACATAGCAAAGAAATGTGAACACATGCCAAAAAATAAACCATTGAGAGGTCTCAATTAATGCATAAAATGGTTAGCAATCAGTCAAACGCCAATACGATTGTAACGTACCGCTGTGCAACGGATAGCTCGCGAGTAACCCAGGTCGGTGAGATCGTATGCGATAGGGCGGGTAGTTGAGTGAGTAGCCTCGGTTGATAAGAGAACGTGGATTTATTCAGGTTCTATTCCGGATAATACATATTGAACGTCGGACTTACAACCAACGACGGAATGCGCGAACTTATAACTAGCGACGGAATACGCGAACTTAGAACTAAGGGCCGCTCAGTACGCGGGCTTGCGGTGGAGTGCCGCTCAATACGCGGGCTTGCGGTGGAGTGCCGCTCAGTACGCGGGCTTGCGGTGGAGTGCCGCTCAGTACGCGGGCTTGCGGTGGAGTGCCGCTCAGTACGCGGGCTTGCGGTGGAGTGCCGCTCAGTACGCGGGCTTGCGGTGGAGTGACGTTCATACGCGGGCTTGCGGTGGAGTTGCAGGATCGGTTGTCGCTCAATACGCGGACACGGAAGGCCAGAGTCGGAGCGCTCTGGTCGGGAAATGGTGTCGGTTTCTTCGCTCGCCGCGCTTATATATTGCCGGTTTGGGGGTGCGGGGTCTGGTAGCGTGGTGCGGGGGGGTCGCCGCGGTGGGGAAGCGGAATCGGCGGCTCTTTCGCGACCCGCAGTGGCGTCGCGCTCGCTTTGCGGATTGCATTGGCGTAGGATGCGCGTGACTTCGTCACACGATGGAAAATACATATTACTAACAAGGAAAGGTACGGAAGTGTCCCCCTCCGATTTTGATGAACTTTGAATATGTTGTTTTCCAGCTCAAAATAAGGGACATGTATTTTTTTATACGTGCCCTAACTCACTTTTAGGGGGTTAAACACCCCTTTGAAAAAGTCGGTGTTTATCTTTCGAGGCGAATATCTTGGAAACTATTAAACATAGAAAAATTGTTTTCGAATAAAAAATGAATGGCTTTGAGAGTACTTTAAAAGAGAATAAGGAACAAAATTTTTTAGTTTCTTATTTTTTTAAATACCCCCACCACTCATCATTTTTTTTCAGAATTTTGAAATTTTGTTATCACCAATAGAAAGCTTATTTTTTTATGAATTCAACCATGTATAATAAAGTTGCGTTCCGAGAAATCATTTTCGAGAATTAATTACAAACGCCTCCGTATATACGCTATTTGTGCCCGTCCATGTGACCGATTTCTTTACGCAACACATTTTGTCCGCATCTTCTCTTAATAACAGATGACTACATCATAACTGGTAAAACATATTTTGTAACGAACAAAAGAGAACTTTAATATGTCAAAAGTCAAGTTGAATGCGTCGTGTAACAGATTACTATGCGGCGAGACAGACTCATTTTAGAGGCTTCCTTCATTAATAACAATAGACGGATAGATGTATACATTACATGTTGCACTTATTTATTACTTATTGTTTTAGGTAGAAATGATAGTAATATCTTAAGACATCATAGATCGCAGCTATTTCTATAACTTTAATTTAAAATCTACGGAAAAGATGAAATAGGTGGAAAAATTGAATTGTAATAGAACAATACAAGAACGTTGTAAGTGATATGAAATAGATAATGTAGACATATATATCATTTGAGCAGTAGTATAAAATGCCGTCACTTTGCCAGCGTCACTCTAGTACATTACACTGTCTTATCATGTACTATTATCGCAGTATGTTTTGTACGACCTTTTACTATTAATGGGCAAGAGCAGCATTATGGCAGAGAATATTTAGTAATATGTTTATTAGAAAATAGAACAAAGATCAGATCTGTTCATAATGCTGGAGAGCATAGCAGAGATATTGGACAGTTAAGAAATCGTGTAGAATTTATACGTAATAGAGATAGTAGAGATGAAAGTCATCGATGAGTCAGAATAAATAATACGTAAATGAAAATTAAGATTTTTTTCAAGAAAGGTAACTAAACTTTAAATACTTATATAATTTAAATAATAAAATAAAAAAGTAATATGTATCAAAATATAATAATTGTTTTACAATTTTAACTTACAATTGTAGTTTGCAACTAAATGTAAAAGGAGTACGGAAAAGATGAAATAGGTGGAAAAATTGAATTGTAATAGAACAATACAAGAACGTTGTAAGTGATATGAAATAGATAATGTAGACATATATATCATTTGAGCAGTAGTATAAAATGCCGTCACTTTGCCAGCGTCACTCTAGTACGTTACACTGTCTTATCGTGTACTATTATCAGTGTGAATTATTAATAGCTACGAGTAGTAGGTATGTATTGATATTTTGAAAATGTCTACTAATCTTTATATGTTTTTTTCACAATTTTACAATTTTATTATTTTTTGTCAAATATAATATAACTTTATATTAGTCATGTTTTTCTTACAGTATAGCAAAGATATTTCTTGGTACTTCGGATCTTTTGTAGAAAATATGTAGAAAATACGCAGACGTTTATGTATTACGTTATTCAACTTCTTTATTGAAACAGACCTCCCTTGAAAAACAAATATTTTAAAAAAGGTACGCAATACTATGTATGCTTGTTATTAAAATGAGAATAAAATAAAATATTTATTTAAATGCCGTATTATAATGTAAATACAATAAAATGTGTTACTATTCTTTAAGCACGATTATTAATTATGTTTTAAACATGTATGCATGTATGTACGTAATTTATTGTGTATAATTTTTAAAGCAAAATGCAATTCAATCCGAGAAACGTCATAATACTGCTGTTTACTGCTGCTACTTTTAATTTGCCACAAACTCCTGTTACAAATGAGGAAATGGAAGTAAAAGAGAAAATAGAAAACATGCTGCAAAAAATGTACGAGGATAAATACGAAATTGAAGAAGAAGATTCTCTTGATTTTGAAAATTCATTTGATATACCTGAAACAGAACCAGTAGCAGAGAAAGAAGAAAATGAAAACGAAATAACATATGTAAAGGAAATGATATGTGTAAATGATGATATTCCAATTGAATATAAAAGAAATGCTGTTGAGTTTTGGAAACCTGTTAATTCAATTAAGACAAAACCTCTCGAGTCTGTGAAACATAGATTTCGGAAAGTTACATCCTTACGTCAATTACGAAGATGGCAAGAACAAGTGAATAGAGGTGGAACTAGATTGCAGAAGCTGAAAGAAATTGCATCATATACATTAGAGAAATTCAAAGAAGGTCTTGAGAAAGGAGTAATTATTCACGACACTGATATTACTCGATGGGCCCTGAAAGCGCAACAGGAAATAAATGCACCAGGATTTACAGCATCAATTGGATAGGTAAAAAGATTTAAGCTAGCACATAATATTGTTTCCCGAAAAATTACAAAATTTGTTACAAAAAAGACTTTGCAATCAAAAGAAAATCTGATAACCGAAAGCAATAGGTTTATTGACAATGTTAAAGATTATATTACGCGCTATGGACTTGAAAATGTTTATAATTCAGATCAAAGCGGATTTCAATTAGAATTTCACTCTGGTCGTTCTTTAGCAATCCAAGGTACAAAAAAGGTTGAGTGCACGGCACGGTCGATATCGGCAACTACACATAGTTACACTATACAACCGACAATTTCAGCTGATGGTAGATTATTATCGCCTCTTTTTATTGTTTTAAAAGAACGCACTGGATCATTCGGTCCGAGAGTACAAGAAGTAATGTTTAGAGAAAACAATATTTATGTTATGGCTTCTCAATCTGGAAAATTAACATCACATCATTTTGAGATTTGGTTAAGAGAAGTTTATTTTCCAAATGTTGGTTCTAAATCGGTTTTGTTACTGGATTCTTGGAGTGGACATTGTCCAAATGTAATTGCAAGAAATAAACCAGAATCTGCAGAAGATGCATTTTTTCTAACTATACCAGCAGGGACAACGGGTCGAATACAACCATTAGATGTGTATGGTTTTCGCTTGTGGAAAAATTTTATAAAACATTTTTCGGATATTGTCATACTTCTAGATTTAGAAATCAACCTTCATTCGCGAGATGCCATTTTAAAATTACAATCATTAACACATTTTCAATTTTCATCACCAAGATTTAGAAATGTATTTAAATATGCATGGTATAAAAGCGGTTATAGAACATAGACCAGCGGAATTTGAAACGCCAGTTGACTTTTGTTTTAAAACAAATTTTAAACCGACATGCGATGTTTGTGGCGGCATTGCTATAATTACTTGCGCATGGTGTAAGAAATCTCTTTGTATACAACATTTCTTTCATGGCCATCATCTTTGTTATAATTTTGACCCATAAATATTTACATTATTCCAAATTGTATTAACAATTTGTTTTATTTGTAATTTTGTTTCAATATTGTTACACAATACATTATATTACATATTATAACAAAATTGTTTATTTTCATCAATAAAAACATTGATAAAATATATATAATTTAATAAACAAATATATAATATAATATATGTGTGTTTATTTCTATTTTTCCCTTATACTATTCCTCGACCAAACTAGAAGATAGGTGCAGACTTCCATTACCAGGGATCCCATAGCACATGCCTGTACTTCCTCGTCATTACCGTACTCCTTTTACAATTAGTTGCAAACTACAATTGTAAGTTAAAATTGTAAAACAATTATTATATTTTGATACATATTACTTTTTTATTTTATTATTTAAATTATATAAGTATTTAAAGTTTAGTTACCTTTCTTGAAAAAAATCTTAATTTTCATTTACGTATTATTTATTCTGACTCATCGATGACTTTCATCTCTACTATCTCTATTACGTATAAATTCTACACGATTTCTTAACTGTCCAATATCTCTGCTATGCTCTCCAGCATTATGAACAGATCTGATCTTTGTTCTATTTTCTAATAAACATATTACTAAATATTCTCTGCCATAATGCTGCTCTTGCCCATTAATAGTAAAAGGTCGTACAAAACATACTGCGATAATAGTACATGATAAGACAGTGTAATGTACTAGAGTGACGCTGGCAAAGTGACGGCATTTTATACTACTGCTCAAATGATATATATGTCTACATTATCTATTTCATATCACTTACAACGTTCTTGTATTGTTCTATTACAATTCAATTTTTCCACCTATTTCATCTTTTCCGTAGATTTTAAATTAAAGTTATAGAAATAGCTGCGATCTATGATGTCTTAAGATATTACTATCATTTCTACCTAAAACAATAAGTAATAAATAAGTGCAACATGTAATGTATACATCTATCCGTCTATTGTTATTAATGAAGGAAGCCTCTAAAATGAGTCTGTCTCGCCGCATAGTAATCTGTTACACGACGCATTCAACTTGACTTTTGACATATTAAAGTTCTCTTTTGTTCGTTACAAAATATGTTTTACCAGTTATGATGTAGTCATCTGTTATTAAGAGAAGATGCGGACAAAATGTGTTGCGTAAAGAAATCGGTCACATGGACGGGCACAAATAGCGTATATACGGAGGCGTTTGTAATTAATTCTCGAAAATGATTTCTCGGAACGCAACTTTATTATACATGGTTGAATTCATAAAAAAATAAGCTTTCTATTGGTGATAACAAAATTTCAAAATTCTGAAAAAAAATGATGAGTGGTGGGGGTATTTAAAAAAATAAGAAACTAAAAAATTTTGTTCCTTATTCTCTTTTAAAGTACTCTCAAAGCCATTCATTTTTATTCGAAAACAATTTTTCTATGTTTAATAGTTTCCAAGATATTCGCCTCGAAAGATAAACACCGACTTTTTCAAAGGGGTGTTTAACCCCCTAAAAGTGAGTTAGGGCACGTATAAAAAAATACATGTCCCTTATTTTGAGCTGGAAAACAACATATTCAAAGCTCATCAAAATCGGAGGGGGATACTTCCGTACCTTTCCTTGTAAGTGTGAACATTTGCAAGACATAACTCATATAAATGCATCAATTCATAAAAATAAAATAATGAAAGATATGTTATACGATAATATGACGAACACATGGGAATAAGGGTGAACATAAACCATACATGAATAATTAAATACAATAACGCAGGTGTAAAACAATAATTAACGCTTGGATAAATCCGATCAGAATAATAGGCACGTATACTATGAATAAAAACCCGTTAAATGCACAAACATAAGCGGTAATTGATAGTTAGCCATTAACCGAAGAGGTATCAGAAATGTGGACGTGCAATAATACGGAGAAGAATATTCTTTGAATTAACCAAAAAATGCAATATAACTTTAACTTGAGAAAAAATCCTTGAATTATATGAATAACTGAGGTGAACGCATGCCAAGGATGAAAACCTTCAAAAACTCAATAATTACAAATGTGCATCGGTATGCAAAATATCATAGAAAGACATAGGTGAACATTCACAGAAAATAATCAGTTACGTATACACAGGAAAAATCATACAGATAAATACAGATAACCACAGACAAATCAGTGATAGAGCATTTCACGAACAGACCAGAAGAATATGATCGGGATTACAATCGTACGACATCGGTAAATGCATAATTTGTTGAATAAGATAATAATAAACGACGTTGAACCATGCAAGAAAAAAATAATAATGTGTTCGTAAACCAACAACAGTAAAAAATGCATGATACAACTATAATCGTTGTTTTAACATTAAGTGAATATATTGAAATGATATTAACGGGAATCAACCAAGAAAGATTGTTAAACACATGAAACTGTATCAACCGATTGCCCTGCATCCAGAAAAGGGGCTTGACTTTGCTGCTATATTCGTGATGCCGTAATGGCGGTCTCTCCAAAATGAGCACTCCGAATCGAACGGATCGGTTCACCGCCAAAAAGCGTATGATACTTATCTCCTCGCCCTTTCGATTCGTAACTAATCTGGCTGAGCAGGTTCGTTAGTAATCGTCTCGTGTACAGTGATCCTTTCTCTCCGATTTGATCATCAAAAACCTCTTTGGACAATTCCACCGCTTTCAATCTCTCCAGTCACACACACGGGAAGACAAAAAAAACTGCCTCGAACAAAAAAACTCCTTTCTCCTCCGCTTGTTGAATCGGTTGCTAAGAAACTTGAATCTGCGCGCCGCGACGAGTATTCCTCCGCGCCTACGCACTACGGTCGTACGGCCGCTCTACGCGCCGGGCGATTCGCGCTCGCTATCAATAGTATCGACTGTTTCCGATACTCCGCGGAATGACGAATCGCGTGCACGGTTAACTACACGACGGTGGAGGGGGAAGATTTTGTAACACTATTATTTCAATAAAATTTGTATAAGAAGTACAAAAGGTGTACTTTATTATGCAACAAGTCCCATTTTTATAGTTTGTGTCTTGGCTCTGCAAAAAATTCATGAAAAATGCCCTTTTTGGGGGGCTCCAAACGTATATGCCCCCTTAAGTCCTCAAAACACTTTTCAAACGCTGAAGCTGGTATTACTTTGAGCTCTTCGTCGTCGTCGTCGTCGTCGTCGACATGGTCCTGTCACTCACGCCCTCTCGGTTTCTCATTCACTGGCTCTCGCGCACGCATTCACTCGCTCTCTCGCCCTCTCACTCTCTCATTCACTGGCTTTTTTGCTCTCTCATTCACTCGCTCTCTCGCTCTCCCGCTCTCCCTATCTCCTTTCTTTCCCTTCTTTCCACCTCTCTTATCTTCCCTATCTCCTCCCTCTCCCTTCTTTTTTCCTCGCTCTTCTCCACTTCTCTCCACCACTCTTCTTCCTCTTCATCCACCGCACCTTCCTCTTCTATCTTCCTCTTCCTCTCCTCTTCTTTCTCACGTCTCACCCCTCCACTTTCCTCTCCATCTCTTCTCATTCTTCCTTCTTCTTTTGCCCTTGTCACCTCTTCACTCTTCTTTCTCATCTCTCCCTCCTGCTTTTCATCTTCTACTCCTCTCAGCTTCCTTTTCTCCTTCTCTCCGCTCTTCCTTTCTTCCTCTCTCCTCACCTCCGACCTGCATCCCTCCGCTCCTTCTAACCTCTTTTCCCTTTCATTCTCCTGTTTCGCCCTTTCTTCCTCTCCCTCCTTCATCCCTTTCATCATCACCATCATCTTTCCCATCATCTCCATCATCTTGCCCATCATCTCCTTCATCTCCTTTATTTCTTCTCTAACCTTTTTCGCTCCTTCCATTCTCCATTCACTTTCCTCTTTTCTCTTCCCTCACTAACCTCTCCTTGCCTGATCCTCGATTCACGTGTCAACCATCGACCATGCCTTCGATTTCCAGCTTCGATCATCTCCTTCTGCCGCCCTCTACCGAGTTCCGTTCTTACTACCTCCATCTTCCTGTTTTACCTACCGCCCTTCTTTGTGTCCCTGCTATCTTACGTAATCATTTCCATCCTTTTAACCTCTTTCTCCTCTATTCTCGTAACTCTCCTCCACTCTCTCTCCTCTCATTCTCCTCTCTCTCTTCTCCTTCTTCGTGCCTCTCATCTCCTCTCCTCCTTCTTTCCGCTTCTCTCATACTTTCCTCTCTCTTCACCTTAACATCCCGAACACTCCTTTCTTTCAACACACCACTCCTACCTGTCCTTTCAATCCACTCTTTCTCCTCTCCTCCTCTTCCTTTTTCTTCTTCTCCATTTGCCCTATCTCCTCCGCTCTCTCTCCATCCTTTCTCTCAATTTCTTCCTCCTTTGTCACTTACTCTCACTTATCTCCCCTTTTTCTTTTAGAGCCTTATTCTACACTTCCCACCTCACCAACCGCCATCTTGTCCCCCATTATAAGAGTAAGTGATACTTAAATATGGCGTCAAATTTGTTAAATGCATTGCTTTAAATTATTCGAACAATAAACGGTTCAAACAAATCAGGAAGAAGATTGAAAAACATTGAAGTGTGCTGTAGCGGCTTAAATTATAGAGGATTTGGGAGTTGTTCATTACATATGTTATTGACGTAAAGATTCTCTTTTAATATTTTTATATAAAACCTATTTATTACAGTAGTAAGGAAACAAAATGTGAGATACAGTATTACTAGATTTTTAATAATTTTATTTGCAAATAGCATACTTCAATGTTTTTCAATCTTCTTCCTGATTTGTTTGAACCGTTTATTGTTCGAATAATTTAAAGCAATGCATTTAACAAATTTGACGCCATATTTAAGTATCACTTACTCTTATAATATGTTAAATCTTAACGAACGTCACTATACTGTATCCCTCTAAAAAACCTTACAAAGGTAAAAGAATACGCCAAGTACATAAAAAAGCAAAACCAAATATGATGAAATCCATAGTTAACTAGCCAAGTACCTAGAAGCAATTCAGTTTGAGGATTTGTAATTTGAAATAATACTTGGCGTGCCCGAGTCGCATTAAAACGTACGTCCTACCTATAATTTGTGTAAACTCTATGTGTAAATTATTTGTATTGAGTGAGTAATGAAAAGGGATATTTATAATCACTCCGCTAATGTGCAAAACTGTAAACGTATTTGTTTTAATATTACCAAATACAAAGATTTACGAGTCATTAGTGAAAATACTCAAGGCAGTCCAAATTTAGAAGAATGCATGTCCAATGCGACCCGGGCACGCCAAGTATTATTTTAAATTACAAATCCTCAAACTGAATTGCTTCTAGGTACTTGGTTAGTTAACTATGGATTTCATCATATTTGGTTTTGCTTTTTTATGTACTTGGCGTATTCTTTTACCTTTGTAAGGTTTTTTAGAGGGATCTCATTACTTTTTGTAAAAATGTTTTATATTTCATTAATTTTTAATGTTTTTATAGAAAAGTACATAAAAATAAAAAATAAGGTACCGAACAATGAGAGTCACTGCATAAACATTGAGCATTACCAAGTTCAGTACATAGACGTCAAGTGCTAACGTATAGCTTATCTGGAATTCATATCATTTGACATGTCACATAAACTTATGATTAAACTATTTCAGGAACTAAAGCCGTAATCAAAAATCTAACGGCACTTTTATAAGATAATATGGGTGCAAGCTTTCGGTTGCGACCACTCCAAATAAAAATGGTTCAGTTAATCCTGAAATATTGTAATTAAATGTTAGAATTGTGACGTTTCGTTCTTCTTCTTTTCCGAAATCAGGTTCAGACTCACGTACATATGTTCGCGCATACACATTCAAAGCGATTTTGTATTTTTGTTTTCGTTGCACCACATCGATGACGACGACGACGTTGCACCACGTCGACGACGACGACGACGTTGCACCACGTCAACGACGACGACGACCACGACCACGACGACGTTGCCGTATGACGTTGCAGCACGTCGATGTGGTGCAACGTCGTCGTCGTCGTCGACGTGGTGCAACGTCGTCAACATCGACGTGGTGCAACGTCATCGTCGTCGTCGTTGTCGTCGTCGTCAACATCGACGTGGTGCAAAGTCGTCATCGTCGTCGTCGTCGTCGTCGTGCAACGTCGTCGTCGTCGTCGTGCAACGTCGTCGTCGAATAAATTAAATCGTGCATGTATGAACGCATGTGTGAACGCCAGCTTGAGGGACAAAATCGCTTTGCATGTGTTTGTGCGAGCATACGTACGTGAGTGGTCTGAATTCTATGAAAACCAAAACGTCACAGTTTTAACATAACGATTGCAATATCTCAGGATTGCCTGCACCAATTTAATTCTAATTGATCGCGTTCGAAAGCGTGCACCCATATTATATTATAAAAGTGCCGTTAGATTTTTTATTACGGCTTTAGTTCCTGAGATATTTTAATCACAAGTTTATGTGACCTGTCAAATGATGTAAATTCCGGATAAGCTACTTGGTAGCACCTCGACGATGTCACGCCAGTGCTATATCAAGCGGCTATTTATTTTTTTATGTACTTGGCGTCGCGACGCTTGATTTTTTCAACTTTTTTGCTATTTTGTTGAAACAATTTATTATTTAAACAACTAATTATGCAAATCTGACTTCATATTCACAATTAGCGATCCAGAAACATATATTTTATATTAAATTTTGTTTCTTATATATGTTTATTGTACTTATTGATGATAGGAGGGTGAAAATTGGAAGGGTAATAACTACCCTTAAAACCGCTTTAGAGCACAAATGAAAAAATATGGGTCAAATATTTTTCAAAGTTCTACATTTGTGCCAAATTTGAAAAAAATCGGAGTGTTCCACTTGGGTAGGTTTACTTGTTAGATTAGAGCTATCCAATGAAATCACCCGGGGTGTTTTTTTCGGGGCGGTCTTTACCCCTTCTCGGAATTAGGAAAAAGAGGCTCAGACAATGGGACAGGACGCGATCAGAGTCAGAAGCTTTTCGACTAGTGGAATAGAAAGATCTCCGGATCATTACAGTTCGCGTGCCGTAACAATCTTCTTGCTAGAGGTTCGTTGCCGTTTCGTGTTTCGTTAAGTCACTTGTGCGCTCTCAAAAAATATTACACAAGTGCGTGACCCGTGGTCGGCTCAGAGGCTACATGCCTCCTAGGCGTTGCCGATCTAAGCGACTATAATAGCATTACAGTGAGATATACGAAAAAGACGTTGTTACACAAAAGTGCAATAAACACAAAACGTTAAACGAAACTACAGTGTGTATTTCAATCAATAGACACTGATTCCTGACATGTACAGAGAGTTACAAACCTTCTTTTATAATAATACTAGATGGCGCTTGTTCCTCGCGCGCTTCGCGCGCTCGTTATTTTTAGAAGCTGCAAGAGGATTGCACATAGTCTATGTTACTCAGGAAGATCTAAGCTATCCACCAGTGAAAGATTTTTTCAAATCGATTTAGTAGTTTCTGAGATTACCCCGAACAATGGAACAAACTTTACCTCTTTATACAGGGTGGGGCAGTTAAGGTGTTACAGACTTATATCTCGGAAACGAAGCATTTTAGAGAAAAATGTTTCAGACAAAAGTTGCAGGGTTGGAAGGGGGCCACTCAGTGGAGGTAACAGATTGGTCATTCGTGGTCATTTTCAAGGTCATTTAAAGGTCAAGTCCAATTTTTTAAACAGAAACCCATACTTTTTATTGCAGATTCTGATTCTCCGTCGAAAAGTAAGTAACTTTTGTTGGAAACATTTTTTTTTAAATGCCCTCCTCATCCCGAAAACACAGGTTCAACCTTTGGTGGACCAATGATAATAACTCGCTTTATAACAGACACTGAAGTTTTTTTTTTAGTATTTTACTGTTTACCGTCAGCATTAGCGTTACCCAGTGTGCACCACGTGGAGGTTGCTGATCGGATTTGCACACCTTGTGGCCCTGAAAAGGGCCGATTGCTCTGCTTTACACTAAGAAGCAGTACGTAATTTCAGAAGAAGAAGTATATTATGTTTAGAAAATGCTGGAGGACATTTTGAACATCTCATGGATTAGTGTAAAGCGAAGCAACCGGCCTTTTTCAGGGCCACAAGGTGTGCAAATCCGATCAGCAACCTCCACGTGGTGCACACTGGGTAACGCTAATGCTGACGGTAAACAGTAAAATACTAAAAAAAACTTCAGTGTCTGTTATAAAGCGAGTTATTATCATTGGTCCACCAAAGGTTGAACCTGTGTTTTCGGGATGAGGAGGGCATTTAAAAAAAAATGTTTCCAACAAAAGTTACTTACTTTTCGACGGAGAATCAGAATCTGCAATAAAAAGTATGGGTTCCTGTTTAAAAATTGGACTTGACCTTTAAATGACCTTGAAAATGACCACGAATGACCAATCTGTTACCTCCACTGAGTGGCCCCCTTCCAACCCTGCAACTTTTGTCTGAAACATTTTTCTCTAAAATGCTTCGTTTCCGAGATATAAGTCTGTAACACCTTAACTGCCCCACCCTGTATATTAGTATAGATATAGATATAGATGAGGATACATGATGTGACAAAACGTTTAGGCAAACAATATTTATTTTCGATAATCACTTTTCATAGTGATAAATGTAAAGTTTATTTTTATTATTTATATAACAATATTATATAGGCTAGTATAATGATAGTAACAAAATAAATTATTAGATTTAATAATAAATTATTTTGTTTCTTATTATTGCATTACTGCGACAACAAATTTGTCTTTTACTACGTTATCTAACATTACTTCGTCACTTACTTTCTTAGAGAGACAAGTCCAATAAGGCATTCTAAAACATTTAGTCTTGATAATTTTCTACTGGAATAATATCATAATCATGAGCTAATTCAGAACACTTGTAAATGACAACTGAGAATGAGGTAATGCCAATACTATACAAATCTGTTACTTGCAAAAACTTATTAACGGCAATAAAATAATTATTTTCATGTTGTAAAATATTTTTTACACAACATATACTTGAGTCTAATAAAATACAACAATTGTCGTGTACACAACACCAATTGTCATATCCTGATACTTTACAAATTTGTGTTGGTCATAAGTTCTAGAATTATTGTCAGCATGAGGTATTAATGGACCTTCCGCGTGTTTTTTCCACACTTTTATGTAATTACCTTGTACAATCAATTTTAGTTTGCACTGTTCTTGCTCTGCACGTCTTGCAGCAATTTGCTATAAGAAAAGATGTGGTTTTCTACACATTTTTCTGAAAGAAACCATGCTACTTTCGTATGGAAAGGCTGAGTAACCAACCCAGACAGCACAAGGATGTCCTAAGGACATCCGAAGAACATCCAGGACGTACATGTGTGATATCCTGAGGATATCCCATTTTAATCCTTAGATCTCCTCTGGATGTCCCGAGGAAGAGGAAATGATAGCCGTATATGATCCTCTAGAATATCGAGGGAAATCCTATGAAATATCCTAAGGATTTCTATAGGATATGTTTGGGATATTATTCGTACGTTTCAAGGACGAAACCCATACAGCATAGAAGCTCCAGGGGACGTCGCAGGGACGTCCACAGGATATATGTCCTAATTGATTTCTGTGCTGTATTGGTATTTATCAATTCTACATATCAGTGCTTCAAAGATAGACAGAGTTAAGTCACATTTTTGTAAAAAAATAGATTTTTATATTTTATGAATTACTCTTTAAATTTCGTGTAGTGGAATCTCACTCTTTTAGAATGAAATATCACTTCAAGCAATAATGATTTCAAAAGAAAAGAAGAAGAAAAGAGTACTGGATCGGTTTTCCGGATGGTTATTTATAAGGTGATAACGCAAATGTTTCTTGCGAGAACGTCACGCCTGGCCTGGCCATCTATCGGTCGCTTGGTGAATTAGAGGCGGGAATCTCAGGATATCCTGGATGTGTTTAGGGTAATTTTAGGACGTTATAAGCTATCTGACATAATATAGACAGACCAGATATTTTACAAACATCCTGTGGTTATCCATTGGATATTTATGGGATATTTATATTTTATTACAATATTCAAAATTTCTAATTATGTTAAATATTCTACATAATTGAAAATAATTATAAATGCATACTAAATTTTCATAAAACAAATTTAGAATCATATCTTAAAACATCCTCGAAATATCCTGAATCGTCCTGGACATATTCAGAATGATCCTGAGGACATTTTGTGCTGTCTGGGAGAGTAACTATCTAAAGGACCAAATTGGAATACATTTTTGACTAAATATAAAAGTCCATGTATATTATACGATAAAAAAGTTGATCCATAAATGTCTTCACAAAGTAACACAAATCTTTTAATAGTCATTTCGGAAAAAAGAAGATTTCTATTTGTATTATATATTGCCGATACAAAAACGCGCACGGAGATATGGAAAAGTAAAAAATGATCATATACGTAATCTTTAATAATACTTTTAAAGCACACAACTCCAACATATAATTTGACGCCACTATGAAGTGGCTTTGAATTGATCACAGTGAACAAGTGATTCAACACGGCTAGTAACTTTTCGTGGGCAATACTTAGACAGAATTTTCAATCTGTTTGAAATAATTTGGATTTCAATTGCTGATAATTTGGTGTTTTTTGTATAAGCCCCGCGTGACCACGTTAAAGTTAATTTCTTCATTACTTCTAGGCAACACATATGCATATATTCGAAAACAACATCTTTCATCATATCAATAGGCAAGTGAAGTAATGGACTTGAGCATTTGTGATGATCTTGATCTATTTGTTGTATGTACTCCTCATTTGTGCGACGCGTATGCTCAACGCCTCTAAGTACCATATGCTTTCCAATAATAAACCCGTCAACTGTATATTTTGAACACGGAGAGGAAGAACGGTAACTTTTATACCCTAAAATAAATGCTCTAGCTGGCGCATCTACAATAAAGCATCGTAATTTTATTGAAAATGTTCTATTTTTAAAGATAATACCACCCTCATTAAACATTTCATGTAAATCTGAGTTACAATGCTGGAAAAACTTTTCTGCAGTGTTAGGTTTTTTCGGACCTTTATACAGGGTGTTCCCGGATTAAATAGCCAAACTGAAAATATAGATTCAGTATCTCAAAACAATACAAAATTTTTCTCTGGAGTGGGGATGATTTCGCGCCGCACACTATCTATGTGTCGGTGCATGGCGAAATCCCCACTCTATCCCCCACCCAATGCTACCGCATGCTACCGCATCCCATTTCTGGTATCACTGCTGACAATTATTTGCTATAAATGGACGGAGCTTTATTGTCTCCTTGTTTTGTTTACAAAGGATGAGGTGCTTATTTTTCGCCAGTGATGAATGCAAACAACAAGAGATAAATAACGACCAATAACTGGCACTTAATTGAAATTTATTAAATCACAACGTTTCGGTCATACTTCTGACCCTTATCATTTAATAAATTTAATAAATTTCAATTAAGTGCCAGTTATTGGTCGTTATTTATCTCTTGTTGTTTTCTTTTTTTGTTTCGAAGATCAAAGATCATTTAAAAGTTTTTGTTCGCACCGTAAACAAATGCTAACGCTACTTGTTGTGAATACGCCGTCAGATTGCAGCATTCCGATCAAAACCCATCAATAAGTATCCGAACTTCAGAAGTGAATATCTCTTGAACGAAGCGTTTGCGAGCATACTTCCAGAGGAAAATTTTGTTTTGTTTTGAGATACTGAATCTTTTCAGTTTGGCCATTTAATTCGGGAGCACCCTGTATATCACTGGTATAGTTTCTGGAATAGAATTTGGAATATTAGCAATTCTGCACTGAATTCACCAAATGTCATGTTTTCCACTCTTGTATAATTTTGCATCATCCGTATTCACGGACTTGAAGGAAGGAGCATTAGGGTCTACTATGGGTGCGGGGTATGAAGCAATGGAGGGGAGGGGGATTTGATCGTCGGCCATGTTTATATGGACCACTAGTAGTGTCACCTATCGGCAATCAACTATATCATTTGTTGTTTAGTTGGTAATACTACACGCTATACTATTACATTTACGTAGAGGAAATATATTTTTGTTGACTAAATAGATCATTATAATGATCTATTAATAAGTTTTCTTACTTGTCAGAACGCATTTCATGAAAAGTGTCATTAAATATTGTTTTAACAAATAGATATGTTTATAATAAATTAATATTATTCAGTGGAGAATAAATATTTCTTGTTTGTTTCTTATTTGTATATATTAGTTGCTATTTTTATATATTTTCATATACATGTACATATATTATATGTATATATTATATATAAAAATATATATAATGTATATATATTATATGTTATATATATATATAATACAGGGCTTTCGAAAAGTATCGGACCCACCCCCTATCTCAGAATCTATGCATCATAAGGAAAAATGACCCGAACAAAAGTTTTATGGTTCATAAAGTTCTGTTTTTTTGTGACCTCAAATTTGACCTTGATCTCGACCTTGAAGGTTATTTGAAGGTCAATTTGCGTTTTTTTAATGGGAATTGCTATTTTTGACCCCGGATTTGGAAAGAGCGGGAAATTTTACGTTCAGATATGTAATCTTGTGATGGTCAAAATGACATCCAAGGCTGATCTTCAAGCCTTTTGACCTTTATCAAATCACAGTTGTTGGTTTCTCTCACTCTTAGTCTTATCCAGGGACAACGAACGTGGACGTGGTGAGAATCTGCCCCCTTGGGGTGCTTGATTATCGTGAGACCCCTTGCCTCTCACGATTTGGGGTGCTTGATTATTGTGAGACCCCTTGCCTCTCACGATTTGGGGTGCTTGATTAACGTGAGTCCCCTTGCCTCTCACGATTTGGGGTGCTTGATTATCATGAGTCCCCTTGCCTCTCACGATTTGGGGTGCTACTCGCGACTCATTATTTAGATTGATTGAAACATCTTACAACAAATGTTCGAATTGTTGCCCTTGAACTGCTTGGCAATGTGCCAATCTATGATAAAAACTTGAAATCGAATTCCTGTAAGTTTCCTCTGGTATGGCGTCTATTTCACGGGTTATCCTATTCCGCAAATCATCTAAATCTTGAGGCTTCGTAGTGTAGACCTTCCCTTTTAAGTACCCCCAAAAGAAATAATCTAGAGGATTCAGGTCTGGAGATCTAGCTGGCCATTCAATGGCACCTCTACGCCCGATCCGTCTGTCAGGAAATGTTTCGTCCAAATATCGACGAACGTTAACTCCATAATGTGGAGGAGCCCCATCCTGTTGAAAGTAAATGTCATCAAAATTACCATCTGCTGAATTCCGTATGGCTGGTATAATTTGTTCTTGAAGCATGTTTTCATACATCTGAGCTGTTAAATTGCCCTCGATGAAAAATGGCCCAACTGGTCTACCGTTGAAAATACCAGCCCACACATTAACTTTTTGGGGATGTTGGGTGTGAGTATCTCTCATCCAATGAGGATTATCATCACTCCAATATCTGTTATTTTGTCTATTTACTTGTCCATTTAACTCAAATGTGGCCTCATCGGAGAAGATAATGTTGTTGAGGAGTAAAGGATCATCGTTAATCATCTGCATCATAATTTCACAAAACTCCACTCGAAAATGAACTAAATTATGAGTGAACAGGGGAGTTATGCTCAGTTTCAATAGTTAACTAAATAATTGCGACAATTCAATCAATCATTAAAGAACCCTCTAGATATCATGTAAAACATGGGTAAATAGTACATTACGATACAAGTGCGGAGGAAGTAGAAATCGCCCAAATCTCGGAAGTTGGACGCACGAGTCAAAGACGAGTGCGGCCATTCGCATTGTTCACTCATAATTTAGTTCATTTTCTGAGTTCAAATAGGTAGTTAACTCAAACATGGCACACCTCACTGAACGAGAACGAATATCTCTGTTAATAATGCGAGGGTGGGGTGATCTACAAAGAGGTTATAGGCAGGTATTGCGACTATTTAATGAAACTTTCAGAGTAGAGGAAAATCCCATCTCCAAAAGTACTGTTGTACGTACAATTCAACGTTTTGAGGAAACTGGTAGTGTTAAAGATGGTGAAAAACCTGGTAGACCTAAGTCAGCAACGAATGATGAAAAAACGTTAAGTGTCTTACAGTCATTCGTCGAAGATCCTCATTATTGCATACCTCGCGTTTCACAAGAGCATGAAATTGGGGTTGGATCTGTACATAAAATTCTAAAGCTCAACAAATGGTATCCATATAAAATCCGTTTGGTTCAGGAACTATCTGAAGATGACTTTGACAGACGAGTGGATTTTTGTGAAATTATTATGCAGATGATTAACGATGATCCTTTACTCCTCAACAACATTATCTTCTCCGATGAGGCCACATTTGAGTTAAATGGACAAGTAAATAGACAAAATAACAGATATTGGAGTGATGATAATCCTCATTGGATGAGAGATACTCACACCCAACATCCCCAAAAAGTTAATGTGTGGGCTGGTATTTTCAACGGTAGACCAGTTGGGCCATTTTTCATCGAGGGCAATTTAACAGCTCAGATGTATGAAAACATGCTTCAAGAACAAATTATACCAGCCATACGGAATTCAGCAGATGGTAATTTTGATGACATTTACTTTCAACAGGATGGGGCTCCTCCACATTATGGAGTTAACGTTCGTCGATATTTGGACGAAACATTTCCTGACAGACGGATCGGGCGTAGAGGTTCCATTGAATGGCCAGCTAGATCTCCAGACCTGAATCCTCTAGATTATTTCTTTTGGGGGTACTTAAAAGGGAAGGTCTACACTACGAAGCCTCAAGATTTAGATGATTTGCGGAATAGGATAACCCGTGAAATAGACGCCATACCAGAGGAAACTTACAGGAATTCGATTTCAAGTTTTTATCATAGATTGGCACATTGCCAAGCAGTTCAAGGGCAACAATTCGAACATTTGTTGTAAGATGTTTCAATCAATCTAAATAATGAGTCGCGAGTAGCACCCCAAATCGTGAGAGGCAAGGGGACTCATGATAATCAAGCACCCCAAATCGTGAGAGGCAAGGGGACTCACGTTAATCAAGCACCCCAAATCGTGAGAGGCAAGGGGTCTCACGATAATCAAGCACCCCAAGGGGGCAGATTCTCACCACGTCCACGTTCGTTGTCCCTGGATAAGACTAAGAGTGAGAGAAACCAACAACTGTGATTTGATAAAGGTCAAAAGGCTTGAAGATCAGCCTTGGATGTCATTTTGACCATCACAAGATTACATATCTGAACGTAAAATTTCCCGCTCTTTCTAAATCCGGGGTCAAAAATAGCAATTCCCATTAAAAAAACGCAAATTGACCTTCAAATAACCTTCAAGGTCGAGATCAAGGTCAAATTTGAGGTCACAAAAAAACAGAACTTTATGAACCATAAAACTTTTGTTCGGGTCATTTTTCCCTATGATGCATAGATTCTGAGATAGGGGGTGGGTCCGATACTTTTCGAAAGCCCTGTATATGTATAATACAGAGTATTACGCACACACACAGACACATATATATGTAAAATACTCTGTATTACCAAATATACAAACAGATGATATAGTTGATTATCGATAGGTGACACTACTAGTGGTCCATATAATCAATGGCCGACGATCAAATTCCCCCCCCCCCCCCACCATTGCTTCACCCCCTCAGAACTATGCTCCGTCCTTCAAGTCCGTGATCCGTACTAATGTCAATTTTGAGAATTTCGGGAACTGATGAAAAATCTATCCATTCAAGAGTTCAGGACAGGCATTTCTTTACCCCGAAATGTAAATGAATTCTCCTGGCTCAATTTTATGTAAAACTAGGAAAATTTTTGGTGTAAAGAGCACTGTCCAGACATCTTTAGATAAAAATATGAAGCTGTTATTCACACTGCAAAAACAATAAAAGAAGAGACATGAATCAACTTAATCTTAATCTTAGTATCCACGTATACGTATCAATTTTTTATTTTATTTTATACACTAAACTGAAATGTATTTTTTTATGCTGGTATTCTCTATCATATATATAATAAACATGATAAACATAAAGTAAGATAAACATTTGTTAACTTTGTATAAGTAAACTTTTCCTATTGTATATGTAGCGTCTTTAGAAGACTAATTACTTTAAAATATAACTCCTTTAAATATCAACTAATTAATACCGCCAGGATAATTTAATAATAATTATTTCCTTCAAATGACCAAACTAGCAATTTTATTGGTTATCAACAATACACAACGTTTCAACCATGATTATGGTCCTTATCAAGTGCAATAATGTACAACAAGTCACTCTTGCCAGAAAGCAATTTTCACGCAATAAAGAAATTTCAAAGGATTTGAAGGAAACACATCCGCATACTACTAAGACAAACAGGCAAGAGTGACTTGTTTTACATTATTGCACTTGATAAGGACCCTAATCATGATTGAAACGTTGTGTGTTGTTGATAACTAATGAAATTGCCAGTTTGATCGTATGGAGGCAATTATTGTTATAACTTTTTATTTGCTTTTATTCGTACAATATTTTGTTGAAATAAAGTTTAAACAAATATTTTTGATTGTGATTTGTTTATATTGTTAAAACAACACATTTACTGGAAAAATTAAATAAAATAATCATATGGTAAATCTACCGATTAGCGAACCCACCTCCTATCACCTTGTCCTTGACATATATTATAGAGGTCACCCTCTTGAGTAACATTGTGCAAGTTTTAACCGTCGGTCGTTGTTTACTAAAAAGTTATTAACAAAAGAAGTTTAATGATTTTGCACGAATTTTCAGCTGTCTACGCGAACCAAGAACATAATATTGACATATATTACAAAGGTCACCTTCCCGAATAACGCGCACTAGGTTTTAGTCGTCGATCGTTGTTTATGAAAAAGTTATTAACAAAAAAAATTTTGCAAATATAGTAGTTATTTTGAATATTGAAAGATATAAACGACGAATTTGTATATGAACGAAGGAAGGAAAGTCATTTAAAGGAGTGAATCGTTAATATATAGAATAGTTTCTTTTAATATAAGTACAAAGTATTCTTCACTTTAACCAAAAGCATAAATAGTTAAATACAAAATATTCTCTGCTTTAACCTAACCTAACCTAACTTAACCTGGTTAGGTTATATTTTCCGAAATTGGAGCCTCGGATAGCTCGTTTTCAACCCGCTTCGTGGGAGGGTGGGGGGCAGGGGCTTCGCCCCCCGCCCTCCGGCGAAGCGGGCTGAAACCGAGCGTATGTATCCGGGGCTCCAGTTTCGGAAAGTATAACCTTTTGCTTGTCGTGGACGGCTGAAAATTCGTGCAAAATCATTAAACTTCTTTTGTTAATAACTTTTTAGTAAACAACGACCGACGGCTTTTGAAGGTCACTCAGGAGGGTGACCTCTATAATATATGTCAAGGACAAGGTGATAGAAGGTGGGTTCGCTAATCGGTAGATTTACCAAAAACTCAATCCAGTACTTTCGGCTCAAGTAAAATTATGAAGTTTAATTGTTCTTTTGCCACTTCATTTCTTTTTTTATTTTAGCTTCAAGTGTAATCGTTTATTATTGAATATTGTCCAACAATCTAAATATTTCCGTCAAATTTTATCAATAAGTATTTTGCAATCAATCTAAATACAATATTGTACAGCAAGACGAGTAAAATATTTAAACTATGTAGAAAAACTATAAAATGTGAATTATAAAACCGTGAAAATACTGTCACAGTAAAGAGAAAGTACGTAGCAACTTCTTGAATACAAATTATAATATAGTATAATATGTATCCCACACAGCACACTTTATCTGAGAGATATTCCATAGATATCATTTTGGGATATCGCAATAGCCATAAGATATCCCAAGATGATCTCAGTTATCCGAGAGATGTACAAAATATGCACAAGTATCCGCCTATGTGATATCCTACAAATATCGCAGACAATATCCATAGGATGTCCGAGTGATGCTATGAAATATCGTATCATTATCCCATACAGCACAAAAGTCCGAGAGACATTGAAGGGATACCTAAAGAACATTGTATATTCTGTGGACATCCCTACGACGTTAGACTTTTGTACTGTATGAAATGTGATGATATCCTGACATGCGATAGATATCCTGTCGATATCACGCGATACGAAGATTTCAGTAAGATATCGTAACGATATCCTTTTGGGATATCCTAGATGCTACATACTTGGATATCTTTGGGATTGTGTTAGTAAATCTGCGACAATTTGGAATATCCTCAGGATAAAGTGTGCTGTGTGGGTATATATGTTTGCACTTACTGCAACGGCATTGTACATAAATTTCTCCGAAGTATACTTTTCAACTGGTAGCTGGAACAATTTCTCTCCACACGAAATATATCCAAAACCATTAAAAATCCAAAATGATGCGAGCAAAAGATAATGTGTATTCAATTTATAGGTTATAGCATCCGAAAATACACTTTGTACACTGTTTCAAATCTGAAATTGTTACAAATAAATGTAAAAGTAGCACTTAATATTTAGCAATCAAGTGTACGAAAAACACATAGTTTATTACTATTCCCGTCTTAATTATTCTTTTCGTTGTTTTTAGTCCGTGAGTCTCTTACCGATCTCGTACAAATCAAAGATGTTTTAGGCTTCTTTTTTTCTTTTTTTGGTTATTATATTAGCGTTTATACTGCATGTAGTATTGCAAGATATGGAGAGATGGTAGAGACCATCAGGTCGCGTAGAGGATCAGAATGAAAACAATAGTATGACAACAGTAGGAGTATTGGCCTTACACACTAAGACCTAGGCGTGTGGAACCGGGATCCCGGAGAGTTCGAGTTCAAAGCTAAAGCAGTCTCCTAGTTATTTTTCGCCTCTTACAGTATTACAACAGTAATTTACAACACCAGTCAAAAACAACAGAATGTCCATACGAACACAGAACGCTGTACCAACAACTTAACCGACGATCCACGAGCTGGGAGCATCTCAATTGTACACATGGCGCACTAGACCAATCAAAGTGCTTAGTTTGGTTAGGTTAGGTTAAATTTGATTGATTTTATTGGCCTAGTGCGCAATGTGCGCAATTGCACTGTGGGCAATTGATACCTTCCCCCACGAGCTTATCCACCGTCTCGTGAAGTGGAACAATAGACGCGACTTGAGACGTCTCGCGGAGACTTCGGAATTAGTATTATTGGTATATATGTTACAGTTTTCCGAGCAAACTACAAAGAGAATTATCGCATATACCTGTGGTATTCATAATCAGGAAAATATCCCCGAGGTAGCAACAAAAGGATTTTTTGGAAAAAATGTCTCGATAAAAAAGATCTTTGTCACTAGAATGAGCACTAGATAACAAATGCATTATATACATATAAGATATATTTACACATATCTATGTGACTGCTACTCTTGAGTGTAAAGCGCAAAATAGGGTCTATAGTTGTTCGGAATTGCATTAAAGGAATTTTCGGAAACCGAATCGTCTGAGAAATTGATCATTCAATAGCTGTGCGGGTGATGTTTGTCTCATAAAGTCAGTCGAGAAGTTTCGAGAATTGAAATCGAGAAGGAAATTTGGGACAAATATTTTCTTCCCACGCTGTTTGTCCCGCAAAATTGAGACAAACATCAACTGCAATTTAACCGTTCACTCGCGACTTTTCTCAGGAGACATGCGCGAGGAGATGACGTCAGACGGCGACGGCCAATCGCTCGGCCTGCGGCTCGCTCCGCGCATGTTCCTTATCACCGGGCTGCGTGAGGCCCAACCATGTGCCAATCGCGTGCGGCACGCGGGGGTCACCCCCAAAACTTTGAAATCGATTGGGCCTAGCCAAAATTCACGGGTTCTACAAATAGAGCTCCAAGCGATCCGCGGACTCACTTCACAGTCAGTCTGCAAAGTATCAAAAGTATCTGGCAATCAACTAAACGCAAAGTCCGTCTCTTTCAGTGCGTGCAATTCCGTCGCTCGCGGAATCGTCACGGTGATAATTCCGTCGCTTGCGGAATCACCACGTTGATACTTTCCGTCGCTCGCGGAATTAAAACGGCGAGTTGAACTTATATATAGTGTACATAATTTATTTCAATTATATATAACTTTGTGCCGTTACAACAGACGCTTTCTTCTTTTGTGTGTTCGTGGCTGTGCTATCCGTCCCGTGATACCTCGCGTACGTAACAATAGTTATGGGTGGCCTCCATTTGGACACGTAACGATTGGACACCGCACGATTGGACACGTAATATTGGACACGGAACGATTAGACACCGCACGATTGGACACCGCACTATTACACACTGCACGATTGGACACCAATTTACAACCGATGATAAGACGCTACGACAATGTACGTGCGCTGGCTCTAAAGCTGGAGACACAATGCGAGGCGATAGCGATAGGAACAGGGAATAACCAATCGCGTTACACGATTTGAGTACGGATGACCACATCGAGCAACGCGATTAGTTATTCTCTGTTCCTATCGCTATCACCTCGCATTGTGTCTCCAGCTTAAGTGTGCAATATATTAGCAAAGTTCATTCTAATAAGTAAGAGTCAAAATTAGATGTAGAGTAAACATTGCTTTGTTTTGCAAAGTACATGCGTGGATACAGTGTGGATACTTTCCCAGTATAAACTTTTTTACTTTAATATTATTAATTTTTTATACTGAGAAAGTATATGCTTGGCTTCGCCCGTCACCTAGTACTCTTCCACGTAAAGAAAATAACAAACCTTTGGGGTGACCAAAAGTACTGCGTGGAAGTTACAATGTAGAACTTTACTTTGCGTGGAACCTTGCTTCATATACTCTCAACAATGCTTTCTAAATTTATTAAATATCGCACGTATGCGTAAAGTAAGCATGGTAGCATCGCAGCGTCGTAGCGTCTTATCATCGGTTGTAAATTGGTGTCCAATCGTGCAGTGTCTAATAGTGCGGTGTCCAATCGTTCCGTGTCCAATATTACCTGTTCAATCATGCGGTGTCCAATCGTTACGTGTCGAAACGGGATACGCCCTATAGTTATTATTATTAATTGCATTTTCATATATATTAATCATTATATTCATGATAATAGAATTACATGCCTACATATGCTTCCATTCAATTGGCGGAAATTTTTTCCAAATTTTTCCGCCATTTCCATATAAAAACGGTTTCTAACAGATTGTGACAATGTTTATGGAAATAAGTATGTTACAATATTTCTGCTCGTTTACACGGCAACCGTTGTCTGCATAATGTCATTAGCCCTTAATAATAAATAATAATAACTAAAACGGGGTGGTCTTTCGCCCAAACACCACAGCCTTTAAGGCTTATTGTGCTATCCCCTAGTGAAATCCCAAAAGCCCTAGTAAATCTTTAGCTCTTCAAAGAAGCTAATTAGCTTTGACCATGGTAATTTATGTATCTCCCTAAGTTGTAACTTCTCTTCTCCAAAGTGTTGGATTCTTTATGTCACAAGGGCTTCGCAGGTACAAAGGAGGTGGAGGGGAGTCTCCTCGTCATCCAAGCAATTCCTGCAAATATCCGTTTCCCTTATGCCTATCCTGTGTAGGTGTTTATTTAGGTGGCAGTGCCCTGTCATTATTCCGATCAGCACTCTGATCCGATTCCTACTGCTTGAGATAATTTCACTAGCCTTTTTCTCGGTAACAATGTTGCACAGGAACCACTTTGAGTGCACATGAGCGCACAGTTCCTTCCAATATTTACCGTGTGCCTTATCCAGTAGTTCCGCCACCGTACCCTTAACCGTACTATATGCTATATCACAAGTCGACCCCGGATCGGCGTTTTCCCTACTGGCTCCTTCTTTCGCTAATTGGTCTGCCCTGCAGTTACCGGTTATGTCCTGATGTCCAGGTATCCAAATTAGCATGACTGTGTTTTTAACTGCCACAGTGTTTAGCTCCTTTATACAGTCGGACACCAACCTGGAGTTTATCTCCTGGGCATTCAGTGCAGAGAGTGCTGCCCGGCTGTCTGTTAAGATAAGGATCCGTCTATTTTCATAGCTCCTCCTTATCATCTCTCTAGCACAAACCAGTATAGCTGTTATCTCTGCCTGGAATACTGTGGCGAACCGTCCCAGGCTTTAGCTGATCTCTGTTCTTGATTCCGGTTCGAAGATTCCCGCCCCTGTGCCCACAGATGTCTTTGAACCATCCGTGTACCAGGTTTCTCCCTTCGGTAATCTTTTCTTATCTTCTTCCCAGTTCTCTTTCTTCCCTATAATGGTTCAAGGGGCCATCCCGAGGGGATGGGGTTCTGATTATACTATCTGGATCCATCATCAATATGCTGTTTTCCTCTAGCTTCTTAAAGATTTCTGTATTGTCACCTCTTCGCGAAGTTGTAATACCTGCTGAGATCTTAATCCTGTATGCTCCTAGTATTGCCGCGTGTTGTATTACTAGCTGCAAGGGTGGTATCCTCAGCATGACTTCCATCGCCGCAGTGGGCGTAGTTCTCATTGCGCCCGTGATACCCAGACACGCCAGTCTTTGTACTTTGACTAGGCTGGTCTTACAGGTGGTCTGTTTCGTTTTGTGCCACCAGATCACGGATGCATATGTCAGCATGGGTCTGATCACCGCTATGTATATCCAATGTACCATTTTCGGTTGTAGTCCCCATGTATTTCCGAATGTCCTTCTACAGGCCCAAAATGCCCTGATGGCTTTATTCGTTGTCCTTTCCACATGAGGAGAAAAGGTGAGTCTTGCATCTAGAATAACCCCTAGAAATGTGATTTCCTTCGACATAGGTATCTCCGTGTTCATCACAGATATATTCTTCAACCCTTCCAATTTCCTTCTACGAGTAAATGGAACAATAGAGGTTTTACCTGGGTTGACTGATAATTCCCCATCCTTACACCATACTTCCACAGTTCTCAGCGCTTGTTGCATTAAGTCTAATACAGTATCCCCGAATTTCCCAGATACTAGTATGGTGACATCATCCGCATAAGCTAATGCGTAAACCCCTGATAGTCTCCACAGAAGCTCATCTACTACCAGGCACCACAGCAGTGGCGAGAGTACTCCTCCTTGCGGACACCCTCTGGCTACCAACGCTTCCGCCGAGGAAAGCCCTTGCTGGGTCCAAACCCTTCTACTTCGAAGCATGTTGTCAATCCACCGGCTCATAGTGGTACCGATTCCATACCTCTCAGTAGTCCTCCTTATGGATGTGAAGGAGGTATTGTCGAAGGCACCCTCGATGTCCATAAAGGCGCCCAGGGCTATCTCCTTGTCCCCTAGTGCCTTTTCTATCCTGCTTGTCAGCTCGTGGATAGCGTATTCACAGGATTTGCCCGGTTGATAAGTAAACTGATTTATATGCAGAGGTCTATCCTTTAGGCATTGCCTCCTGATATAGTTGTCTATCAGTCTCTCTAAGGTCTTAAGTAGAAACGACGACAGGCTTATAGGTCGAAAAGATTTAGCATGATCGTATCTTTCTCTTCCTGGTTTAGGTATAAATACCACTTTTATCGATCTCCAGGTCTCTGGTATATATCCCAAAGCTAGACTGACTTTGAACAGGGCACAGAGTCTGGTTAGCAGAAGTTCTATGCCCTGCTGGAGCATTGCTGGAAAAATGCCATCGCTGCCAGGTGCTTTGAATGGTTCAAATGTTTTGATCGCCCATCTGATTTTATCTCCACTTATTACTTTTGAGGCTTTTCTCCAGTCTTCTTTGGATGCCCTAATCCTAGGGTGTTGTTCCAAATTCTGCCCGAAGATTTCCTCATCAGGTCTTCTTGACCCCGGAAAGTGTGTGTGAAGCAAATGTTCCAGTAACTCTTTTCTGTTATCTATAATGCTGCCGTCTGGTTTTCTCATGGTTCCCAGCTGATTATTACTTTCGTTACGCAGTGCTTTTTGTAGTCTGGAGCTTTTTGTACTCAGGTGCGCTCTCTATGCTCTTGCATTTCCTCCTCCACTCGGTTCCTTTCTCCCTGCGTATGGATTTATTATACTCGGTGAGCAAGGTTTTATATTCCTCCCAGGCTCCAGTAGATTTAGCCCTATTGAATAGTTTCCTTACCTTCCTTCTCAAGTTCGAGAGCTCTTCCGTCCACCATGGGACCTTTTTCTTGGCCCTCGTTCTCCTGAGAGGACACCTTTCCTCGTAGGCTGTATGAATTGCTGTTCTGATACTCGATTCCAACAATTCCACTTCTGTGGGTGTCGTCGCCTTAGTGGGGCCTTCCCCCAGTTTTGTCTCCAGTACGTTCTTGTATTTGTCCCAGTTAGTTTTCCTGGGATTCCTACTTTCCACGCACTGAGTATGTTTACTATCTATGTCAAACCTGATATACCTATGATCGGAGAGTGAGGATTCATCCGATACATGCCAGTTACACACCGATTTGCTTATATCTAACGTAGCTACGGTCATATCAATAATTTCTTGCCTATTTGTTGTTACAAATGTCGGCCTGTTATCGCAATTAAGCACCTCCAGATTATTAGATATCAAATATTATATAAGGTACTCACCCCTGCTCTTTGTGTCACTGCTCCCCCATATTATGTGGTGTGCATTAGCGTCACATCCCATGATAAGCTGCAGGTTCTTTCCCCTACAGTATTCCATCAGCCTCCTGACTTCTTCGGTTGGAGGTCCTGCGGACTGATCATAGGGAAGGTACGCCGATGCGACTACTATGTCCCTCGGTATCCCCTCCCTAGTGCCCTCCAACCTTACTGCTACAAGATCTCTGCAACAATACTCTGTGAGTGGTAATGTGCTGAGTGAATTTTTGGCCACGATGCCTGCCCTGGGAGCCCCATCTGGAGACGGAGCACAGATTACCGTCCCGCTGCCGGTGAGCCCTCTGATCCCCCCTTATAGAACCAGGGTTCTTGAATCAGAGCCAGGTCCAACTGCATCCTGGCCATATAGGCACTGAGATTATATGATGCAGCTCTACAGTGATGCAAATTTATTTGTACTATTTTTGTCGTGAAGGCTTACCTACGGTTGGCCCTCCTCCCGGACCTTAGGACTCGCTCCTTGTTCGTCCTCCACCTCCATCGTCATGTCCGTTGCCAGTGTTGTTGTTGTGGCTGTTGTTGCCACTATACCCATCGTCGTCGGTACTTTTTCCGGTGGTTCGCCCTTCTTTATGAGGGGTTTGAACTCGACCCGGCCAAAGTTCAGGAATGGGCGATACTGAGCCACCTCTCCTAGTTTGTCCCAAGAGGTCTTTTCCATCCTTATTACAAGGAGTTGCCCTTTCGGTTCTTCTTTTTGACTGATCGTCTGCCATCCCTCTGTGTTGAGAGGTTTATTCCGTAAGGCGATCCTTCTCCAGATCTTTTTCGGGTCTGTAACAGGTCCTGGTATAAACACCATCGCCTTGATCGGTTGAGTCAAGTCTTTGGCCTCGATAAGCCTCAGACCCGATGGTTCTGTTGGTGCATCCTCCCTTAGCCTCCTTTCCAGCCAGTCTCTGGTAGCCTGGTCATAGCAAGAGATCAGCAATGCGCTCCCGCGGAGTCTGCATTCAAGGAATCTGGGAGACAACTCTTCGGATTCTGCCTCCTTAACCTTTTGGAGCAACCACTCCTTCAGTGTCTGGGCCTGCTCCTCCGTAATAATTTGTTCCGGGTGGGCTGTGTTGATTATTGCCATTTTGATCCCGGCTGCTGCATCGCTAAAAGACTTGTGCGAGGTTTGCGTAAGCTCCCTCGGTCTTTTCTCGACGCTCGATGGTGTTGTGTGCTACTCCCTAGGTCTCTTGTGTCCCCTGGGTTCCGTACCTTGTTGTCGAGCAGTTTCTTTCTTTAATTTCCGTATAGCCGCTCCCGAGAGTTTCTTTCCCGTTTGCGGATCTACGTATCTCGAGGTTCGCTTAGCTCCCTCGGTTGGTGTGGTTGTGTTTTGTTTGTTTGGTGTATCCTCAAGTTCCATTTTTTGGTCCCACGAGTAGGAGGGAAATATACGGTCACCGTGCGTGGAGCCCTCTGCACACACGGAAGGCTATATACTCTGGGGTTTCGCCCGGTTCCCCAGAGGCATCGTTTACGACACTGCTCCCCCAGTGCCACGCAGCCCTCGCCACGATAGCTTCCAGCTTGACTTGGGGAGTTGGTTCACGGCGACGGTCTTCCTCACCCCAGCAGGGCTTTACACCTGCGGGGCCAGTTATAACCGCCACTACCCGGCGAGCTCGCGCCACCGGCAAACAGAGGTTTATTTCCGGGCCCGAGCGCCACCCACCGGGCCTCCTATCCGCCACCTGGAGACGCGCCCGTTAGGTTCTCAGTCTACGGGGTCATTAGCCCTTAACGAAATTACTATTCTTCCGGTGACAGCAACATGATGGCAACTTAAAGGAAACTTATGTCAAGCAACTATTTCTTTTATTATGCCAAAGAACGTTTTGCTTATAGTGCCTACTGCGAGGTTATGGCAATAAATACTCCACGCAATTAAAGAACAACAACAGCAGAGTCTTTATTCAGTATACAAATTAGAGAAAGACAACTGAGAGAAAAATAATTGACAATTGTGTATCGAGTACTCTGTTTAACTTACGTGGAAAAGACGAACGTTATTGTCACATTAGAGATACTCAAACGCAACGGTATATCTCACGGCGCATGCGTACGCCGAAAAAAGAAACGGTTCTACAGTTTCGTCATCTTTATACTATGCAGTATGAACAAAAAAGAAACAAAAAACAAGTTATTGCAACAATAATTAAATATTATATTACAACAGTGCCAATTACAATTAATCGCACACTACAGATTTTTTATAAATTTAACTTCATAAAAGATGGGTTGTTTAGTATAATTTGGCACAATGTCTTAATTTTCAATGTTAAATACGTTGAACAATTACATGCTAAGAACTATATCAAAATAAAGCTCTAATATTATGGAATTTTATGGAAAATAATGTTTGTTACATATATGACAGTATTTGGCCATTTGTAGACACCTATTGCTCTGTCTACTTTTAGAAAAGATATACGTTCTCCTAAGAAAATAGCCTAATTTTCGCATTTATTATGTATTCATGTAAACAATTAATCAAGATCTCACATGCGCTATGACGACGTGTTACTAAAATGTGGAAACCAGCTCATACTGGTTGCGCAAGTTTTATGTAATCCATTCAAAGGATTCGTTATTCGTCATTACGTTAATTGTTGTACGAACTAACAAGCTTTTGCGTTTTGGCGTCTTAGATCATTCGGTATGATAATCGTAATTAAGGCACCCAGCGCGAGGGTTACGGATAATGCGATGTTCGCCCAAAAGTTACCCCACACGTCGAACAGATATCCATAGAGCGTGGTGAAAATGATTCCGAAGATCTGTACTACAGCATTTAACAAGCCAGCTGCTGTTCCTTCCGGTTCTGGATACGTGAGTTCTGCAGCGAGTTCGAAACCGACCGGTAAATAACCAGTCATGAAAAAGCTGGAAACAAATTTTGAAGCATTAATCCAAAGAGAGTTATAAATAAGTAAGGATCGATTATGCGAATTTTTAAAGAAAAATACTGAATTTTGGATAAAAACAATTATTAGAGTAATGTAAATATGTAAATGGTACTTCTAAATGATTATAGTGTAAATCCTAATAGTCAAAATACTAATTTCATTTATATGAAGTACAATTTATATGAAGTTTTATAAAAAGTAAGTTTGTCAATATTGTTAATATTCTAACAAAATGCATTACTTGCATTTTCCAAGAAAACTTTTGACATAGCAAAAATAATTAGATTTTTACCCTAAAATGCCAGCCGTGATGTAGACAACATATATTCCATCAGTATCCAATGTAAAAGTAAATATTATCATTCCTACGAATGAGCACAGATATACTCCAATCGTTGTTTCCCTATAATTTGCGTCATTTTAATTAATGTACATTTTCTTCTATTCTTATATTATTTAAAACGTCATAAATTGACTTATAGTGCTAGGCCTGGCTCTAAGCGGCTATCTCAACAAGAAAAAAATATAATAGAGGAAAGAAACAAAAATATAGAAAAGAAAAAGAGAGATAGAAGAAATATGAAAACGATGGGAAAGGGGGAGAGGGAGAGAAGAGGAAAGCGAAAGGGAAACAGAGAAGGAAAGGGGAGGAAAGAGGGGGAAGTAAAGAACAGAAAAGTTGAAGAAGGAAAAAAGGATAATAAAATTGCAAATGATAAAATTTTTTAATTTTTATCATTCTTAATTTATCCAATAAATCAGTTCGAAATAAAGTACTACGAAATAAATACAAGTCTGTATTAAACTGATAAACAATATTAAGAATAATAAGAAAAAAGCCATAATTTTGTAGAAATATAATGACTACTTACTTGAATTTATGCGTTTTGTCTAATATAATACCACACACAACAGAACCCAACATTCCAGCACAAACTATCGTTAACCCGATTCGACCACCGTCTTGTTCATGTCCCTAAAAAGAAAGAATTATTAATTTTTTTACCATGTAAGGAGGGACATAACTATACTCGTACATGAATCCAAAATTATATATATTGTAATTATGAATATATGCAATTTCTACAGATAGAATTTAAAATTACAAAGAAACTAATTATATGAATAAAGAAGCAAGTTCGCGTAATTTTCAAGAGGAGAAACTTACCGGAAAGTATTCAATAACAATACGATTCAGTAGAGTGCTAATGGCATAAAAAATACCGACATTAATGCCATAGCTGAGTAAAAGTAACAGATAGCCACTGTTGGTAAACAGTCTTTTGATGGAGTGAAAAAAATTTACATCGTTTTCGACGTTTTCTCTTTGCACAGCTTGAGCGGGACTAGGTGGTAAAGGCGGTGCTGCCTTGAAAACTATAAAGTTTTGATTTTTGTTAAATGAGGAAAACCTCATGCGTAAATAATTAAAATATGTATATTTCACTTATAGAAAACTAGCAGAAATAATTATATTATTTGTTCCAAATACGTCCTTAAGATTTATAAGATGCATACATAGACTGTCCAGACTCTGGTGCAATTAGTACCGAAAAACTTACAAGACATCAATTATCTTTTTTTTTCAACATACACTCCTAAGACAATACAACGCTAGAAGCGATTAAAAAATTTTTGAAGTAGTTATTGTACTCCGTTTTCGGAATTGCCTCCAAAACCTCGGTCAAAACTCTTTGGATGTTTTGAATAGTCTCGTGTAATGCTTTCCTGCATCGTCAACTTGAATTCTGAGAATAGCTAGAAGTCACACAGAATCAATCAAATTTAGTATTGGTTCTTTGCTCTACAGTAGTTTTTGAGAAGCATCAACAAAGTACTGTCATATTAATGTCAAAACTAATTTCGCTAACACCTTGAAAGTTTGGATATTTATAGCTGAAATATCAAGCTTCATAACGTAACCACTTATCAAGAGATTACGTTGCAGGAAAAACCAGTTTTTAAATCGATCGCCAGAGCATGAACAGACTATGTGTAACCATTCGATAAATAACTTTTATACGTACAGTATAATATGAGAACTAATACAAACGATGTAAAAGCTGCAACAGTATAAAACATAAATTGTAAACCCATTTCTACGACATGGATGTTATCACTGTTGAGCACCAACATCGGCGGAAATAGGAAACCAGTAGCTATACCTAACTGCAATAGAGAAAACAAATAGAGAAAAACAAATGCAACAAATTTGAGAAGTTGTTGTTATTGCACGAATTTTATTTGAGAAAGAAATATTTGAGAACAGAAAGTATTTGTAATATAAATTCATAAATTATTTCAATTAAGATACTTTTCAAAAAAAAGGCGCCAACCATACGCGCTGTAGACAAAAATAATTCAGGATTTTTGACTCAACTTTTCATAAGGAATAACATTATGTACTTAGTGAATGAAAAATTAACACCCTGTATATCAAGAGACATAGTAATATTTCGCGCTAACTATACGTATGCAAGCAATACATGAGTAGTAAAAACAATTGATCATATATTTTCTTATTATGTATAATAAGTGAGATGAAAACTAAGAACTGAGTTCCTGATAGACTCACTTGATTGTGAATACATAAATTGTATTAAAAAGACCTTTACTTCTGCTTTATATTCTACACACATCAAAAAGGTTTTGCACCACATCGATTTCTGAGTAACCTTGTTGCATACGTCCCACGTGGGAGTAGGGAATGGAAGTACAAAACGTGTAAATTATCTCCTGTTTTACTCAGGGTAGTGTCAAAGAAGTTGACTATCAAGGGAAAATAACTGCGGCGGTGGTAGAACACACGAACGCAAGATATGAGGGCAAAATTTTTTTTATTTGAAAAGAGTGATAAAACCACAGATTAAAAATCGAAAAATTTGCAATAAAAACACCATTCTCTCTCTCTCTCTCCCCTCTCCCCTTCCCTTCCTCTCTCTCCCTCCCTCCCCCTCCCTCCCTCTCTCTCTCTCTCTCTCTGCTTTTCTGCTTTTCTGCTTCTCTTCCTCGATATATATTCTTATATATTTTATTTTAATGAAATGAAAAATTCTTCTCTTTAGCTGCTTAAACTAATAATTTGCACATATAAATTAATAAAGTGCGTTTTAAAAGATTGCCCAATGTGTTAAAACACGCAATTAACGTAGTGATTTATATATTATGTCCAATTATTAATAACATGTAACTGTCATAAGAATATAATGATTGAAGAACATTTATTTTAATAAATTTTTTATACGGATTATACCACAAATTAAATTAAAAGAAAAGAATAACAAATGAGAGTTACAAAGAATAATACAGATAAAACTTATAATATATATATTAGGTCAGTCAAAAAGTTTGTTTCAACATTGAATTTTTCAAATCATAATTTGCATATAACACAGACAACAATACCGATAATGTCTACATCATAAAAAACCGATGATGATTACTTGATTTAATGAATCATTTGTTTCTACTGAATGCAATATAGTAAATGTTTTCGCAAAAATCGAATCGAACTTTTGACTGATCCAATATAATTATATTTTCTCTCTTGTTCATAATATGTGATTTTAAGATTGGATGTTTTCGATTGTGGAATCTTCTAATTAAACGTGATTGCTGCCACAAAATATATCAAATTAAGATTTCATCTTATCAATTGCGGAATCGTGCAATAAAGGCGCGACGGATTCTCTGATAGTGGTCGCGACTGATAAAATGATAACGACTGTGTGTAATTCGCGCCTTGGATCAATTGAATCCCTCGCTACATAGTCCCCTTCCTTGTTCTCATCTCCATCTCTTCCCCCTTCGCAAATCGTGACAGTTTGTTCATCGAGATAGTAACATTAATCGTGGGTACCTATTTCGACTCAATTTCCCACCTAATCACGTCGCAATTTAAATCCCTCTAGGCACCCTTCGTTGATTGATCCGAGTACCAGCGAAACATTCTATAGATTACTAGTTCTGTTATTTCACGCGAGAGAGAGAGAGCTATTTTAACATACATCGCCCCATGATAGTTACCGAGTATTTTTTTAATATCATATATTTTTATATTTATAAGTAGTAACATGATATTGATATTTAATGTCTCGAGGGACACACCTTATATAACGATGAGTTCATTTCAAAACACAATCAAAAATTACATGAAGATTTTTCGAAGAATTATTTTTTAATCGAAACTACTCAGAGTTCTAAAATTGTATTAATTCGATTCAAATATAAATTTCAAATTATGATTATGATTATATCTATAACAAAAACAAACTTTAAATATACCATCATAAGAGGCTAGAGGCGGAAATATGTTGAAGAAAATTACAACAAATTTACACGAAAATTGTCAGAAATTTTTACTACTATGATCATTCGATTAAAATTATTTGTAATTGAGTCCAACTTAATTAAGCTTAAATAAATGACACAAATTGAAACGAGCAAATACGATGATACGTTTGTAAAACTTTTACGTTTTACGCAAAAAATTATGAATTTAAAGAAAGAGATTGCGTGTGTGTGCGTGTCTGTTCATATATATGTATATGTATATACATTTAACATATATACATATACATACAGTGGCATACAAAAGTTTTGAGCCAAATAGTTTTTATTATATATTTAATAATAATCACTAAAAAGAACACACACACACACACACACATATATATATATATATATATATATATATATAAACACAATGTATTTATTTTTGTGTTTTAATTACATAAACTTGACAAACTTTCAATAATTAAATACTTTATTCTTTGTAATGTTTTATTACAAAGAATGCAAAAGTATCGCGCTACATATTTTTATATATGTATAACTAAAAATAAAATATTGTATTATTGAAAGATAACAAAATGTGTTGTAAACTTTTCTTTAAACTTAATACTTTGTTACTATGCCTTTCAATTCAATTTCAACTTACAAGTAAACCTACAGAAGTGTCACTCTCCGATTTTTCTGAAATTTGGATATGTTATAATACATGAAAAACTAAGGGACACGTATTTTTTTTTAGCGGCGGAAAAACATATTTAAGGGGTGAAACGACCCCCCAAAATGGGGGGTAAAATGGAAAAATTGCGATATCTTTGAGACCAGTGAAGCGATTTTAATGATTTTTTGTATGAAAGTATCTTTCGATAGAAGACGAAAATCGGCCTAGGTATGTTGGAAGGGGAGTGAAAATTAGGGGGTGAACTACCCCTAAAGTGACCAATTTCTTGCTGCAAAAAATCAGTTTTGATCTGATCGAAGTAAAATCTATTAAAACTTCAAGAGGAAAGCTAATTAAGGAACACGTATTTTTTTGTTTTGTTTTATATAAATATTTGGGGGGTAAACAATCCCTAAATTGCCGCGTTCGTTTGGCATTGCGCATGAAACACCTTGTGAAACTATATTTTTTAACTGTTCAATCTTTTTAATATATTGGTTTTTTAAGTCGCTGAATCCGAATCTGAAATCAGATTTTCAAAATTCAATATGGCGGACGAAAACTCGAAAAATTACTTGAATAGATAGTAACTCGACATGCGACTTTCAAAATACAATAAAATCAACTTTTGACATTTATTGTTAGTTATGTGAAGTGAATTAAACATGTTAAAAATATTAATCGTTTATAACAAAATTGTTTAAACAATGTAGCTAAAAAATGAAATGAAAAATGATTAGAGTGAGTCCCCTTGCCTCTCACTATTTTCTGTAAGTGTGTTAGAACACGATTCATTGTTAGAACGCTTATGTACAGGTAACGAAAGATTTTTTTTGTTATTTCAATTTTATTATTTTTTTTGTCGTTTTAACTTTTTTTGTGTTTTTATTTCATTAATTTTTTTATTATTACTTTTATTTTATAAATGGCTGATTTGACAATTAAATCATTTTTTGAAAGTTTTGCATACATGATATTCGTTAAAAAAATGTATTATGCACAAAGATTTTTTGCACCAAGCACATCTTATTACTGCACACACATTGCAGAACCCGCAAGATGTCTCACAATTTTTAAAACAGAAATCAACAGGATTATCAAATTCCAACGGTTTTTCTTTTATATACCCACTTTTATACCATGAGTATTTAATAAGATTTTGAATTTTCACTCCCCTTCCAACATACCTAGGCCGATTTTCGTCTTCTATCGAAAGATACTTTCATACCAAAAATCATTAAAATCGCTTCACTGGTCTCAAAGATATCTCAATTTTTCCATTTTACCCCCATTTTGGGGGGTCGTTTCACCCCCTAAATATGTTTTTCCGCCGCTAAAAAAAAATACGTGTCCCTTAGTTTTTCATGTATTATAACATATCCAAATTCAGAAAAATCGGAGAGTGACACTTCCGTAGGTTTACTTGTTAGAAGCAATCACTGCAGCACAACGGCGAGGCATCGATGCAATTAAATTAAAAATGCGATCTTGTGGTAAATTTTTGTGGCAAATTTTGATTTTGCAACTCTTGCTATAATTCAATCTTACTTGAGTGTTTCTTATTTCTAGGATTAGATGGTTAAATAGTTACAAGTTAAGTTAAAAAGTTAAAAAGTTATTAACTTAACTTAACTTAATTTTAAATGCAACTAATTATTTTTAACATTAACTTATTAACTTTTTTTATACAAATTAAAATAATTCATCAATATCAAAGTTGTGTGAAAATGATTGGTCGCAATGCATCAAAACAATATATGTTAATTAACTTTTAACTGTAATAAGTTTAAGTTTTTAACTTAACTTTAATTAAGTTAAATTTGTTTAAGTAACTTTTAACGTAAACTTAGTTAATTTCTGGGTCATCATACTAATATAATAAAGAGGTAAAGTTTGTTCCATTATTCGGGGTAATCTCAGAAACTACTAAACCGATTTGAAAAATTCTTTCACTGGTGGATAGCTTAGATCTTCCTGAGTAACATAGACTATGTGCAATCGTCTTGCAACTTCTAAAAATGTGCGCGTCGCAAAAAAATACGTTCTTTATGCTTTATATTTTCCAAATATACCGAGCGCGCGAGGAACAAGCGCCAGCTAGTTAACTATAAACTTAAAGAAGTTACTTAGTTAAAAAAAAAATTGAAGTTACACAACCCTGCTTATTTCCTATGCGTAGTTTGAGTTCTTGCCACGAATGCTCAATAAGTTTCAAATCCGGAGATTGCGATGGTCAGTCAAGAATTTGGACTTTTTTTTCGGGATAAGAAATTCTTTTATTGTACTTTTGATAAGTGTTTGCGGTTATCTTGCTGGAAAATCCAATCACGTAGCATTTTCTTAATTGCATATGGTAGCATACGCTGTGTCAATATATCCTGATACATGATAGCATTCAATATGCACCTTGATCTTGATTTCAACAAATGGACCATCATAAGAAAATAATTCCCAAACCATTACGTTACCTCTACTATGTTTTACGGTCGAAATTTGATGTCTTGAGTTATATCTAGTGCTTGTCGGACGTCATACATACTTTCTGCCATCACTTCTGCAATAACTGCCAAAACTTCAACTCGTCAGAAAAAAGCACTTTTTGCCAATCAGCTTCAGCTCAATATTCATATTTCATTGCAAAATCTAATTGAGTCTATTTATTTTTTGCATTAATGCTTTTCTAGCACGCCCTATAAGTCCCACTTCCTTCAGATATCGAGATTGTACTCTAACATCTCAGAGAGAAAGAGAGAGAGAGAGAGAGAGAGAGAGAGAAAGCAACTTTCTCTTCTCGTAGTTTTCGAGAAATATCCATAGTAATTCATTTAACATTTGCTATTGATTTTCTTTTAATCATTTTATCGACACGCTTTGTAGTTTCGCGAGGTTTATCGCTTTGTGGTTTATTAGCTAGACGGTTCTTACAAAGTAAATTTATATTTAGCAATAATCCTATTTACTTTTATCAATTAATAAGGAATTAGCAATTTCTCGAGACATCTTGCCTTGTTGAAACAGGTTAATTATGATTTCGCGTAACTAAAGATTCGTGTTTTTCAGCATTGCGGCAGGCAACAAATTAAATTTTAGTCGAAGCAAATATCTTTTTCATAAAGTTTCATGAAAAATGTAAACAAATAGCACTTATAAATAATAAGAATACACCTCAATACTTTTGAATGCATAAATATTATTCGACTAAATAAATAGAAAATATATAACTTACAAATTGTTTGAATTTTATTTAAATAGTGTATTATGTGTATGATTCTTATGTCAACTATTTTACACAATTAATTGTGAGAGCAATTCATTATCTTATAATATACCTTAAAAAACAATTTGACTCAAAACTTTTGCACACCACTACACACACACACACACACACACACATACACACACACAAACAGGGTGTCCCAAAAAGGTCGAAACCCTTAATACCTTCGAAAAATATAAGTTTTACAGAAAAATGTTTCAGATAAAAGTTGTAAGCTTTAAAACGATCTATTTACTGATCTTATCAGTTTGACCTTGGATGGTGTCGCCAAGGTCAGGGTAACCTTAAATGTTTAAATGGGTAAGGTTACCTTAAATGTTTTAAACAAAACCCCCAATTTTTTATTGCGTATTCTTGTAGTTTACCTCAAGAGTTTTTCAAAACAGTATAATTGTAAATTCAAATGCAAATTTTAAATCGCGATATACTGGTAATGTCTGATGGTCGGACAAATTTTTACACATTAACTGCACTCCAACAAATTTGTTAGACTTAAGATGCAGTAATTTTCTCGCTCTAGGAAACAATTCATCAACTACGCGCCAACAAATTCGTTAGACTTAAAACGCAGCGATAGTATAATTGTATACACTTTGCGATATCCGTTTCGAAGTTATCGAATCGTTTATGAGATAAGTCTAGCCAAGTAAGGCAATATCAGTCGTGGATCCAGTCAACTAAGGCAAAATCGGACGTGTATCCAGCCAGCGAAAGCAAAGACCTAACCAAATCAAGATCGGGCTATTGTTAATTGATGGCAATTTGACATCAGCGAAATATGAAGATATGCTGAGGAATCAGATACTCTCGGCAATACAAGCAATAGTAGTGAGAACATTGATCGGATATGGTTCCAGCAGGACGATGCAGCACCACATTACGGAAGAGAAGTTCGTAATTATTTAAACGCAGTTTTGCCTAACCGGTGGATTAGCAGAAGAGGAAGGATTAAGTGGCCACCGCAATCGCCAGATTTATCGCCACTCGATTACTTTTTATGTGGTCATTTAAAAGGCAGAGTGTATAAAACGAAACTACAAAATCTAGAGGATCTTTGTCATCCTGGAAGAAAGTGCACTAATTGAACCGGATTTCATCAGGAATGCCATGTCAAGTTTTTATCGAATAGCACAATGTCAAACCGTGAATGGTGCGCATTTCGAACAATTACTATGATAAATGAGCATCCACAAAATGTATTTACTATGTCGATTACGTTCCAGATCACCAAATATCCCGATCTTGATTTGGTTAGGTCTTTGTTTTCGCTAGCTGGATACACGATCGATTTTGCCTTACTTGGCTAGACATCTTATCTCATAAAAGATTCGATAACTGCGAAACGGATATCGCAAAGTGTATAATATTATACTGTTTTGAAAAATTCTCGAGGTAAGCTACAAGAATATGCAATAAAAAATAGGAGGTTCCGTTTAAAAAATGTAAGGTGACCTTGCCTTGATCTTGGCGACCCCATCCAAGGTCAAACTGATAAGATCAATAAATAGATCGTTTTAAACTCTATAACTTTCATCTGAAACATTTTTCTGTAAAACTTCTATTTTTCGAGGTTTTTAAGGGTTCCGACCTTTTTGGGACACCCTGTATGTATATGTATGTATGTGAATGACCAGATAATAGTAATAAGAGATTATCAAGATATGATAATCTCATATAATAACTAATTACTTTGTATTCTATATGTAATCAAGAAAAAAGAGAGATATAAGTTTTATTAATAATATCAAATAATATAAAATTTTATTTATAAGAATATTAATAATAAAAATAATATACAATTATTAATAACATAAAATAAGAAAAGCGTAGTACGTCTTTGCGCACACATTTGCGCGTTACCTGGTTGCCGAAGACGCCGATGCTGCAAGCACTGCTGACTTGATCAGGTCCAAACCATACTGCGGCGAGTCGAGCCGGAACAGACAGAATAAAAGTTTGGCTGATCGCTACCAAGCTTTGGCCGAGAAATGTAATCCAGAAGCGATCTGTGGCTACACTGAATACTTTTAACCAGGAACCTAAAGTGGTCCCGAGAGACCCAAGAATCACAGCAGTCCTGAGACCCTAAAATTCATGCATAATTATTTACTTATACAGATATTAATAAAATAACAAGAATTCGCGATTATATGCTGAATAAAATGTCATTTATTCGGCATGTCATTTATACAAAAATGATGACTATCGGAAGAAGTATTTTTTTCGTATTAAATAGGTATCTTTTGCAAATCACCTTTCTTTCTTATACCCATTCAATATTGTAATCACATGAAATCCGAATATCTTATCAGTATATCTTGTCTATCTTGTTCAACGATAAGTATAACATCTTCGACGAGAGTAAAATTTTATACAAAGATAATATGAGATTTGTATCAAATTAAATTTTACTTAAAAAATAACCAAAAATAAAAATAAATCTTTTTTTCACACTTGTTATTTCAATTTAATGTTTCCACTTTTTTCTTCTTCTACATTTCCATCTCAAGCAGTTTTCAACTATTTGTATTTCAATAAATAATTTGGAGGTATGTAAATTTTTACTTTCTTATGCCGCGCCGCTCGTCTTGTTTTCACATTGACACAAATTATTATTACTTATATTATTATTTATATGTAATACATTGTTACTATTTATATGTTATTGATGTATGTAGGTATGTATGTTACATGTATTACTTACAAATTTATCAAGCAGGTAACTAGCGGGAAATATCAACGGTATATATGTAATCATATATATCATACTCGTCATATCCACTAAGAAATTCGAAACATTGTAATACTTCATTACAATATTCGCTATAATACTGTATTGAATCCACTGCATAGAGTTGCTTGCGCTGTACAGCACGAAAATGATGAGAATTAACCATCGCCTTTTGTAAATTTTTGTCTCCAGTGCCTAAAATTCATAATAATGTGATTCATTCTCAATCTTTTAATTTCTTACATTACATACCTAAATATAACAGCAATATCTACGCAACATTTTAATGATTATGTCCGTTTATTACTTTAAAATTTCGTTTATAAAAACGAAAATTGTAAAAATAACTAAAATTCTAAATTATGATAGATTGGTCTTACAAAAATGATACATATGTTGATTTCATAGAAATTATTAATGTAGAAGTAAAAACATTTTTTCTTAAGATACTTTTATTTAAAGGTTGAAAATTATGTATATCCTCTATTTTCCATCGAATCTCATAATATATTATCTTGATATATTAATTGTATTATAATATAAAACACAACTTTAAAAATTAAATTTAAAGGGATAACCTTATATTGGTTTTATTAACTTTAGTAATTAAAGATTGAAATAGTGATACTGACATAAAATCGTTAATTATATAACTAAAATTGTCTAGTCAACTCGAAGCAAAGATTGTCTATTTTTCAGTTTTTTGTCTTGTGTTCTTTCATAATATCATAATTCGATTTATTCAATAGTAAAATTGTTCACGTCGCATGTATATCGTTTTCACGGATTATTGAATAATTGTCGTGATTTCATTTTTTTAAAACAAAACATTCTGTTTTATAGTTTTTCTAGTTTATTAATCTATACATATATTTTTAATAGTATTATTCTTATAATAATAATAGCATAAACATAGTAAAAATATATATAATAGTAAGGAAAAAACATAAAATATATTGTCATATAGTAAGAATTCGATTACACATAAACTTTTATTCTGTATTAAAAACTACTACTTTGACACAATATGTTTATTTATTTTATAAGAGTACTTAAAAATAAAATTTTTACGCTGGTAACTTTTATGTAGTCGTTAATTAACTTTAATAATATAGTATTTAAATAATGATACTGAAATTGCTAGTTCATTTACTAAACTAATAAACACTATTGCATTAACTTGAAACAGACTGTTTCGTGATTTTTATTTTCTTCTTTATGTCTCATGATTTCATTTATCTATATCTGTATCTGTACTATTATATAAATTTAAAAGTGCATATTTTTAAATGCGTTTTCTCAATAAACATGAATTGCACCCACAAGTGTGTTATATCACTTTATTCGTCTTAACGAAAAGAAGGTCTTAACGTCTTTATGTTTTTAAATAATTCTTTTTAGAGGAAATAATCTATCTATTATATATATATACCTACTACAAGTTAATTGAACACTGTTTAATGTAAACTCTACCGGGCAAGGCCGGGTATTAAAGCTAGTTCTATATAAAATGATTCACCTGTGTCGGTTGCACGCCGTTTTCAACGGCCTTTACATAATCGGCTGAAGTTTTCCTCATTTTCTCAGACATCTTTGATTCCCCAATCAACGTTAACAATTAGTAAGATTAATGAGATTAAATTAAGCACTAGTGTCAAACGATGAATCAAGATAAATTTTTGTTGACTTTGTTTCGTTGACGCTGCTGTGTTTCCTAGAATTCGATCATATTTCTATCTTCGATAATTGGAATAGTCACGTTGAAATATTAGTGCCGATGCTACTGGCGAAATGCTAATGACATGTCAGAAACAATATTAATATTGGAATTAAAATTTTATAAACATTTTCTAATGCTTCTATCTACTGCATTATACGTTATGTAAAATAACCTACCGAAATTAATATCTAAAATTACTTTTGCGTACAACTCGCTATATAGATTGCAAAGTAATAATTATGTCTTACTAGTCTAAAATACGTTATTTTGAATGATTATCTTTCGCAAGCACATTCAAGTATGCATGGTATTCACGTTTATTTATAGCAATTAAACGTATTTAATAAATTATCAAAATTCGAATAAATTCAGATGCGTTGTAGAGAAAGAGAGAGAGAGAGAGATCTAATACATTATTATTATTATTATTATTATTATTATTATTAATCTATTACATCGCTGTACAAATCTATTACATCATTTTAATTAGGTAAATTATTTTAGTATATTCAAACTCAAATCGAACTGATCTTTTATCTCTCATCTTTTATCTCCCTGAATATTTTATTTTAAATGAAGATGATGTTATGAACTTTGCTCATGTTACATTCGCTGTAGTTCAAATTTATATGTCGATAAGTTTAACAACTACGTGTATCGATATATAATATTCAGACTTCGTTGTGATAAGTAACAATAATCAAGGATTTTCGGATTGTCATTCACATATATAATAAATGCATTTCCATTCCGCAAAAATAATGTTCATTTCTTTGGATAATTATAAACATGTAAATTTTTTGGTGCAACATATTTAGTCGAAATAATCCAACAATAATATATTCTGTCGCAAGAATACCGAGATTGAGACATTCAGATGTTTTACATATAAATATTTCATATCTTCTTCTTGTTATTAATAACATAAATCGTATAAGTTTTTAAAAATTTCAGTTGTTTTACCGGACTATGTTCTGTTGAGTCACTAACGTTCTTATGTCGAAATATCCATCATCACAGCTTCAGTATATAACACAACCAAGTTTGCGAGCGACTTCTTCGGTACTAGCGGATATCACTTCAGTTCGTTACGTTTCGTCGCCGGCATGCCGATGATAACCGGAGACAACGCAGAACAGCTCATATTCCCGCAGACCGCTGGACACAAACTAACAAAACATATAGCGTGAATTCTCGAGAACGTCCGTCCTTGCACACCGATAAACGCTCTTATTCATCGTCCCCCGTCACATCGCTCACGTCGCATAATCACCACGTGAAAATCTCTACGCACACAGGCATGCCTGTAGACTGCATGTGCTACACGCGCACCTATCAATGGCAATACCATTGAAGAATGCGCCGTCGCGAAGCTAGTCACTCAGGAGTACTCGACAAACCGTTGTCGACTATTCGAGTCGTCATCAATATTGCGGGACACTCGATAGATATTGGGAAATAGCACTGAGCTGTTGTGACATCTTGCTGATATTTTGGACAAGTTGGACAAAACTTTTGTTGATGTGATTTTTATTTTTATTGATATTAATTATAAAGTTTTTTCGACGTAAAAGAAATTTGAATGTATCTTACATTTCTTTTACAGAACTTCAACTTTATTCCAATTCTATTTGTGGGGAATGGTGGAAAATCAAATAAATCTGGTGGAAGTTAATATTTAATTTGTCTTTTAGCAATATAATTCTTAGATATATAAGTATTAAGAAAACAATATTTAATCTGCTTGTTTTTCAGAACTATCTTGTAAAGGAAAATAGAAAAACAAGATCTATAAAATAAATACTTATTTTGAAGGATGATTTTAAAGATAATTTGCCTTTTTCTTACAATTATTATAAAATAATAAAAAAAATTCTAATGTTTTATATCAACGTATTATTACCTATATGCGCGCTCGCATATTTTGGAAAATTCAAAATACAGAAAAGGTAAAATGTATAGCAATTTGTATCAGTAAGTACATCTATATCTATACTAGTCTTCTATATCTATACTAATATACAGGGTGTCCCGGGTTTTAACCGACAAACTGCGGGAGCATATTCTACTAGTGGAAATAAGAAAAAATTCTTATATCGAGTTTGCTTAGAAATGCTTTATTACAAAGTTATAAACCAATATTGAAAAGAAATATGAGATAAGTAACAACGGAACATAGTGTAGAATTTGGAAGGTCGAAGATGTTTATGTTACGTGTATTCACATGTATTCATGTTCGCTATGTTGAAACGATTCAGTATGATTGTTACTTTCACAACAGTAGCCGTTAGATTTCAATCGTCGTGTCAACTAGCAATTACTATCAGAATGCCAAAAGTGTTTTCAAATGAGGAATACACCGATATTCATTTCGTGTACGGATTCTGTGACGGAAATGCACGAGCTGCCGTACGAGAGTATCAACGTAGATTTCCTAACAGGAGAGTACCAGATAGATTTAAAGCAACGAATTACTAATTCAGTTACTGAGATGCAACAAAATTTTCAGGAATGTCGTACTGTAACAAATTCTGTACTACGTCGATGTCTAGCTTGTATCGATGTGCAAGGACAACATTTTGAAATGCGTCACTAAATCATTGAGTACATAATTTTTATTTTTGTGAAAAAATCCGTTGTTACTTATCTCATATTTCTTTTGAATATTGGTTTATAACTTTGTAATAAAGTATTTCTAAGCAAACTCGATATAAGAATTTTTTCTTATTTCCACTAGTAGAATATGCTCCCGCAGTTTGTCGGTTAAAACCCGGGACACCCTGTATAAAGAGGTAAAGTTTGTTCCATTGTTCGGGGTAATCTCAGAAACTACTAAACCGATTTGAAAAAATCTTTCACTGGTGGATAGCTTAGATCTTCCTGAGTAACATAGGCTATGTGCAATCATCTTGCAACTTCTAAAAATGTGCGCGTCGTAAAAAAATACGTTCTTTATGCTTTATATTTTCCAAATATACCGAGCGCGCGAAGTGCGCGAGGAACAAGCGCCAGCTAGTTATACATATAATTATATTATATAACCAATTATTTCAGCTGAGATAGATTATTATCATGCATTTTTATTGTTTTAAAATAAAATATCGAAACATTTAGCCCAAGAGGAGAAGAAACAATATTTTTTTTTACATCAAAATCACAGGTAAATTAACATTACATTATTTTGAGATTTGGTTAAGAAAGTTTTATTTTATAAATGTTGAATTTAAATCAGTTGACTTGCTAGATTCATGGATCAGTTAATGTTCAAATATGGAAGAAATAGAAAGTCTGCAGAAAATATCGTTTTTCTAACAATATCCGCAGAAACAACAGGTCAGAAATAATCATTAGATGTATGTATATTGGTTTCCGCTTATGGAAGAATTTTATCAAACATACTAGATACCATAATGTTTTTTATGTGAAAGTAAGTAGAGAGAAGTAGATGTCAGTTATGTCGTGATGTTATTTTAAAATTGCAATCTTTAATATACCATTAGTGTTTGACCAAGATTTGGAAATGTAATTAAATATACATGACATAATAGTAGCTATACAGAAGAGAGACTAAAAGAATCTAAAACACGTGTTGACTTCTGTTTTAAAAACAAATTATTATAAAATCAACATGCAATTCAACAGCGGTATTACTGTAATTATTTGCATTTGATGTAGGAAATCTCTTTGTATTCAACATCTCTTTCATGATTATTACATGTATAGTAATTTATGTATAGTATAGTAATAATGTATAGTAATTTTGAACCATAAATATTAATATTTTTCGGAATTTTACTCTATTATCATTAACTTTGTTAAATAATGTCTTATAATATAATAAAATGTATAATATGATAAAATAATTTATAAAATATTGTTTATTTATATACACTTTAATAATATAATTATTTAATAATTAGAAATAAAAAAAAGACTAAATATAAAATAATATATTCCAACGATTTAATATGAAGCCAGTAATTCAATCGATTATCCAATAATTTATTTTGACCAAGCTGGCAAAGGTTGATGTTACAAAGCGCACTACGTTTCGACCGACGGTTTCGGTCCTTCTCAAGTGCTGAATATATTTTCACAAAAGGTCAGTTACATTCTAAATCAAAACAAACAATTTCCGCAATGAATCAATTACAATCTAACAATATAAATTATAAAAACGCACACAATATCATCGCTGTGACGCTCCAATACAACATATAAGTACTCACTTGCAGAATATAACCAAACCAAACGATTTTGAACTACGGAGACAAAGTAAGAAAATGACACGAGTCAGTCGATAGACTGTCTTCATCGAATCTTATTATCTCTCCGCATCACAATAACAAGGTCACATCTACCTCAAAATATTGTCGTATACACTTGGAAGGTTTTCTGTGTCATTTTGCGCATTGATTGTTTTATCATGTCGTTTTATAAAATACATTTCGGCTATTTCACGTTTCTTAATATGTTCTTTCCGATGTAAAACCTGAGTGTTAAACCAATCAAATTCGTGATTGCAATCTAAGCGGTGTTTACTCACAACAGAATGAAAGTCAGGATCTTTATTAATGTCAGCTTTATGTTCTTTAATACGAGTATCCAACCTACGCTTCGTTTGTCCTACGTAACAAGAATCGCAGTTTTTACAGTCAATTTTATATACAACTCCCATCATGTCCTTGTTCTCTATTTTATCTTTTCCTGATTTAATTATCTGGTTTAATTTATTCGGGATAGTGAAAATCGTCTTAAAGTTGTATTTATTTAAGTTCTTCCGTAATACCTCGCTGATGTTTCCAATGTACGGGATTTTTATGTATTTATTTAATCTACCATCTCTATCATTGTTAACACTATTATTATTTTGATTTCTATGCTGCAACTCTTTTATTCTCCTACCTATATGCTTATTAATAAAGTTGGAGAGATAATAAGATTCGATGAAGACAGTCTATCGACTGACTCGTGTCATTTTCTTACTTTGTCTCCGTAGTTCAAAATCGTTTAGTTTGGTTATATTCTGCAAGTGAGTACTTATATGTTGTATTGGAGCGTCACAGCGATGATATTGTGTGCGTTTTTATAATTTATATTGTTAGATTGTAATTGATTCATTGCGGAAATTGTTTGTTTTGATTTAGAATGTAACTGACCTTTTGTGAAAATATATTCAGCACTTGAGAAGGACCGAAACCGTCGGTCGAAACGTAGTGCGCTTTGTAACATTAACCTTTGCCAGCTTGGTCAAAATAAATTATTGGATAATAAAATAATATACTTAATAATAAATAAATAATGTTTTGTACGAAGAGTAATTCTAACTTTTTGAAATAATTGTAGCTTTGAAAAAGGCTCACAGAGGATATTTCATGGTGTGGCAAGGTGCGCGTCTTGTGCCTCCTGGCTCGCACGCGACCTAGTACGCTAATTGAATAACTAGAAATAGTTCTCATTGAAAAACTATCATTCAGACTGGATTTTGATGAAAATGAAAAAATTATTTTATTTGATATCACAGGATTCTTCTGGTCTACTTCATATACACTTATTCTGGAATACCCTGTATATAAATTAATTTAATTATTTTTAATTGTAGTTGTTATATGTTATATTATTGTTAGTTGTAGTTGTTGTTATATGTTGTTATATATTGAAATGTTATATAGTAATATATCCTGCGTATCTGTACTAATCATTATTTTTTATTATGAGAAAATTCAAGAGAATGTGTTGCAGCGACATATTACGAATACTAAGGCAGCTACGGATAAATACGGCGTCTACGGAAATGTTTTTATTTATTTTTCGACAAATCCATCTTTCGGAATTGTTGAAATATGAGATTGTTATATATGATTTCAGCATAGAATACCCTTTTGTTTGGGAGGTCAAAACAAAATTTTTATATCCGTAGTGATGGCTTCTGGATAGATACCGCATTCCATGACAGCTTGGTGCTGATGTTTCGCAGACATTGCAGTCCGAATCATCAGGGCAGAGCTCCGATACTACAGATACAGTATCGAAGGTCAGCCCTGATGATGCGGACTGCAATATCTGCGAAACGTCGACACCAAGCTGTCATGGAACGCGGTATCTATCCGGAAGCCATTACTACCCAGCAAACACAAAGTAACAGGTAATATACATGTTAGTTATAATTTCCCACTCATTAATATAAATACAACATAATATACGTGTTATGTAACAATTACATTGTTGAGTGGGAAATTATAACTAACATGTATATTACCTGTTACTTTGTGTTTGCTGAGTACTGACGTAAGTAATAGTCGTGAAAGCCTCAAAGTCAAAAAATTTTTATATTAAAAAAGAAATAGTGAGTGAGCGGGTGTGAAGATGTGTTAAAAATTATGACATTTTTTATATAAAAAAATTTGAAAACTTACTCTTAAAAGTACTCTTAAAACTATTCAATTTTTATAAAAAACAGTTTTGTCTGTCTTTCATAATTGTGATGATATACACCAAAAACAATCAACAGATTTTCTTTAATGGAGTATTTCGCCCCCTAAACAAATGCGTATAAGCACATATAAAAAAATACGTGCTATTTATTTTATAGATCAATGTTATAACATATTTCAAGCTAATCAAAATCAGAGGAGGACGCTTCCGTGGTTTTCGTTGTAAGCCATTGTGATGACTAATTCTTTTGATCTTTAAGATTAATTCTTAGTCAGTAATTAAATAATTCGAAAACTATAAAAAATAACATTTATTCTTTTTTAACGAAGACTCTATTTTATTGAAAATACATCTTTTTTAGATGCTCGTTATTGCCCTTAATACAAACAAATTATCCGCGTCATCAAGTGTCGAACAGTCCATCCAGTTTTTTGATCCAAATGATGAATTCGGTAACTATTCGGGGAGAAAGTTAAGTAATATCTAAATTATTAAATAATGTTAAAATATCTAAAATAGGAATAAAGTTTGTACGTTTCTGTTAAGCCGCGTAGTGACATTGCATTTTAGACTCGTAATAAATTTTGTTTCCGTTTCTGTTTTCTTCGTTTTCTTTTCACATGATGATTTAGTGAATCCAGATGTATATATATGCATATACAGAATGTAAAAAAAGAGGTTCAAGATTTACAAGTAAATAGTACTCATTATACTGAGTAAAGTGTTTAGTAAACCTAGGTCAAAAAATCAATTCTTTCAGAGTTACAAATATTTTCGGTTTTGATAACGCAAGCTTTTTGTGTGCTTCTATTGATTATATGCGGTAAATAAATAAGCGAGAGTATCTGTATTATTACGTTATTATTATTTTAACATTATTTTAATTAAGTTTATAAAATATATTCTATATGTCCTACTTTCATTTCTATACATGCTTAACAATTTATACGTTATAATTTTGCTTCAGTAAATATTAGTTATTTGTTCTTGTGATTATAATTGTACAGTTCAAAGAAAATTTTGTCAATTATATCGGTTTATTATTTTTAATCAGGAAATGACAGACATACATTTATTGTATAATCTACTCAATAGCAATTACACAATTACACTCAAATTACACATTAATGTCTATGCAGAAATCTATTCAACGTCATTATTAACATGTAATACCATAAATCTCATAATGCTAAAAAATCAGAAAAACTTTGTAAAATTGTGGCTTGATAGGGTAGGAAAAGATTATATGAGAGAGACTTTCCAGGAAATATCTATTTGTGTTCATTGCTTACAAAAAAGTCATTATCCATATAGAAATCATTGATACAAGAATAGGTAATTATATTTCAAAAGCAATTGCAATATTGCATATTTCTTCAAGTCAGAAATAATTAATCAATTAACTTCAAACAAACAAAAAACAAAAATTAATTTCTGCCTGGTACAATTTTACTTTTTGAATGTCTCTCGTGAATAATTATGTAAATATTGCTAATTTTGTTGTACGTCATTAAAAAGTGTGCTTGTACATTTTGATGCTTGTATTAAAGCTCTCTTAAGCATTGAAACACATTGAGAATTAATCGTTATTATTCATTAATCAATAGAATTGACATTTCTTTTGCATGATATTATTATTATTATTCGCAAAATTATAGAACGATCATTCGTTTTTGTGCGAAAGTGGCAACAATCGTTTATCAAACCGAATGACGGAAACTTTTCTTTTATCCAATGTTGCAACATTTAATATGGAAATACAAATGTGTTTTATGATTTGGAAGAGTAATCCTACAATTCTCTCCTTTAAAAAATTATGTATATCATCTAACAAGAGTGATTGTTTATGAGTAAATTAAAATTCGTTTATATTTCATGGAACACAAATATAAAAATTTTATAAATATATATTTTTATATTTTATAATTTTATAAAATATAAAAATATTACAAATATAAAAATTACATCAGCGAAGATGCAGCCGTGCTAAGCCGCGCGAAGAACATTAGGAATTTTTGAGAGATCGCAATTTGTTCATACGAAAATGTGAAGTGTGTGTAGAAATGAATAAGTAGCAGAACATGAATACATCTTTCGTGAACATAAAATTAACAAGAAAATAATAATATGATAAAACTCCTTTCATTTATTCATCACGCGTGATCACTGAGACACAAATAACTTGCGTTCAAAACGGAATAACATTTCTAATTTTAAGAGAGTAACTTAAAAGAGTCAATCTTTTTATCTATTTATTAAAAACTAGCATCCCCCGTCCCGGCTTCGCCCGCGATATTTATGTGTAGAATTAAATAAAAACACATTTTACCCCTTCTCATCCGTTAGGGGTGGAATTTCGGAAAACCCACCCTTAGTGAGCACCTACGTGATAATAGGAATATACCCTTAAAATTTCAAGTCGATGGGTGCAGTGGTTCGGGCTGCACGTTGATGAGTCAGTGAGTGGTATTTGGCTTATGTATATATAGAAGATAAAGATATAAGTTCCGATAAAAATTCCTTGAGAACAATTTCTTTCGACTAAAAAAATGATGATTCAATATCTTGATTCAGCTTTTCTACATGCACACTGTGCATTCTTCAGTTTTGATTAGTATCTTCTGGACTCTACCGTTCCGCACTATATACCGCTTTGTGAGTGACTCATATTGAAACTATTATGTTTCGTCATCAGTTACGATGTTTTTCATGAAATTCGGATCAATATTGGTCAACACATGCCTCTTAGCATGTGTTTGCACTGCTTTACTCTAGCGTCTTTTTGATCTTCTGCCAGTATGTGCGGTACGAAGCGCGCATAGACCTTCCATTTGATAAATCCTGGATCAGAATTTGATGTACAGTGTTTTTAAGTATGCCAGTGAGCTCCTCGATGAGTCTTGCAAACACACAACTGTCCGATCGGAGGATTTCAAGCACTTTTTGCATGTTTTCAGAGGTACGACTTGGTTTTAGTAGCGGTGCTCATGAAACGTCTGCAATGTTCTCCCTCACGAAATCAAGCATATCATTTAAAAACATTAGAACGATCCAAACAATTGCTACTATACACACTTTTCATCATTTCTTCTAGTACATAGTAAGAACCCAAGTAGCAAGGTGACGTCAAATGACGTTATTAAGATGTCATTAAGCGTCATTAAGATGTCACCTTGTTACCTGGGAATAGACTGCGCATTCGGCTGAAAAGTTGTACAAACTTTAGAAAGAGACAAGAGAGAGAGAGAGAGAGAAAGAATGCCGACCCAAAGCATATTGTCTCTTTCTAAAGTTTGTACATTGTCTCTACATGGGAAAGATAGGGAACGCGCAGTCTATTCTTACTATGTCTATGCATTTCCTACGTTTCGCCAATTGTTTTGCTGAGTTTGAAACATAATTTAATATTGATTCATACAATGACAATATATATCTCGACCGAGCCTAGCATCCTGAGAGTGAAGGTAACTAGTTTGCAGAGAAACTGTGTGACAAAGAGCAATCTTTGAGTACTCTTTTCTTTGTCCTTCTAAGACAGAGGTGGTCAATTTGTTTTAATGCAGACGATATAGGACTCATCAAAAAATGAAGCAGAAAAAATTCTAAAAAATTAGTTGCACCAGAATCTAAACAAATCGTATATATTCGTGGTAGTATAAGCTCATATCAAATTATTATGTAACATAATTATCATGTAACGTTTTCTTTCGTTTTCTATTTGTTATTTGTTATAATATCGATATAAAAACTATTAAAATAATAAGATAACGTAATAGATTTAATTATAATATGTGTTATTCAATCTAGTAGTGTGAAATTTCCATTCTGCATATATTATTAAAAAATATATTTTTATAATCTAATTGCCATAACATGTATTACTGAACCAAAATAAATTTTGTCATTATTTACGTTTCTTGTAAAAGAATAATTTGTAACAAACAAATTATAAATTGTTTTTCTCAAGTGTTAATATTCATAAGTCTTAATATAAAAGTCTTACATTACTTTTCCATTTTTATTTTTTTGTTAAAATACATTTACACAAATACAGACGTAAAATATAAGGATATGTTATTTTATTTATAGTGCGCGCCGCAATGAGGAATAAAACAGACCATGTGAATATTTACATAAAACATTTCTAGTGAATAGAGACATTGTACTGTCGGTCATAACGGCTGGACGAATTGAAATGTCTTAATTTTCTTAATCAGAATTCTTCCACATCATAAAAGTGTTTTTATTTTTATCCTAAAGGAGAAAAAATTTCTTGTCAAAACAATCGAAATTGATAAGTTTTACAATTTAGAAATTATGAAATGTTTCCCAACAGGATATACGAGTTCGAGTTTTTTGACGTTTGGAACGTTCACGATAGTAACTAAAAATAATAACTACAAGAATGCTTATATAATATGTCACGAATGAAATTTGTATTCATTAACATAAGCATGCAAAATTATATCCTGATACATGTAAATACATGCGGACAACCTCCGCGTGGTAGACCTTGAGTAATGCCGGTGGTAGGTACTGGTGAGCACGTTAATAAAGCTAAAGGGAACAGAAAGTTATTACGTTTATGCCATTGTTCCTGCGCTAAAAGTAGAATTCGAATAAAAAATAAGTTTAAAAAATTCAAGGTAACCTCAACCTTGAGAACAACATATCAAAGTCATCCTCTCGTTGTCTCAAATTTAATTGCTTTATTATAGTTAACTTTATCTTCATCTGATAAGTTTCAAGCCTCCTAACTCAGAAAATACTTAATAAAAAAATACTTTGTTTCGTGTTTTGAAAACGTCTCAACGAGATCTACAACTTTTGTTTCAAGAAAAAATTCAAGTTTTATTTAAGAAATTAGTCGCCTCTACAATTTCTGAAAATGGCGACATGGAATCACATCGGGCTCATATGTTCCCCTTCAAACCAAACAACTTTTATTTGAAGCATTTTTCTAAAATCACAAATAAAAAAGTTTTTGAGGGTGATCTATTAAAATGAGAAACCCTGTATATATATAAAATAGATTTTAAACTATCCTCTATTTTATGATATTAAAACAATTAGTATATATAATAATAAAAAGCTTTTTATTTTAATTATTTAATTGGAAATTTTTAATATTTATCAATGTAATTATCGATGTGCGATAAGAATTTTTTTATGCATTATTAGCATTTATTAAAAGACACTGGATATATAGATAATTGATCAACTACCAGAATATTACGGATAAACTGTTGTCTTATCAGTTGCGTGCAGTTATTCAGAATAACAACGTTTATTGTAACATGAGCTATACAATCATTGCTTCGAGTTATTTATATATTCATGAAAATTTTATGAAATGCTGGTTTTACACATTTTTTATAATATATCTCAGATAATATATGTATAATGTAAGATCAATATCATATATGATGTTTAGCACAAATATTTCTATTGGGTTGATTGTCTATTGGGTCTATTGGTTCTATTGACTGGAAAGTCTATGCGAAGTTTTTTAGCAACATTCGAACGCAAAACGTTATATTGATTCTTAATGTACAGTTTTGTGTTTAAATTTTGCTAAAAAGTCCGCACGGCTTTTCGGTCCAACCAAATAGAGAATTGAAAATAGATTCTTTAAAATAAATCTCAATCTATTTATTTTATTAGAGTTCTTATTCTTTTTCTACCATCCTACTATCATTAATGCTGTTTTGTTTATAAAAAATATATTTTTATGATATTATAACTTTACTAACATAAATACGTGCGCAATGTATGTGTGTGAATGTATATGTATGTGATATTATGCAAATGTTTATAAATAAAATTAAAATTAAGATATGTAAATTATGGTGTAAATGTAATATTTATGATGATAATGTCATCTTTGATTTGAAAATGAAGACAGAGTTTACCATTCCTTCCAAAATTCCGTATATACGAAAAACTTGTTTGTTTAAAACGCATAAGAGTGAAAATGTAAAAAAGAAATATAGCATAAAATATTTAGTTTCTTGATATCTGTTACAGGACTCGATTCACATCAAGATATGCTAAACTGCAGTTTTTACTTTTAATCTTACCTGCGGGCGAATCGACGTCAGAAGAGTGCTGGATTCTTCTTTTAAATTCTGGACTTTCTCCATTGTTAGAAATTAATTTTATTTCTAATTTTCAATTTCGAGTATCACAAATATATGACTTATTTGAGAATGTTATAAATTTAATCGAACCAATGCGAGATAAGAATAATCGTCAACAGGAAGATGGCTGAAAAATGCGATAATTTTTCAGACATCAAGTCGTTAATATTTCTCGTCTGATGTCTCGTTTGAGATCTGAATATTGATTTCTTTTTGAAGAGTAAAAATCAGCAAGCACGAAAACGCGTATTTTTAGCAGCCGCCTATGACCCATAAAGAAAAAAACATTTTTTCTTTATTTCACCGTATCATATGTAGCAAAATCGGCAGAGTCGATGATTACGATATTAAATGCAATACACGAATATCGAAAGTAGAACTCTCGAAGCGAATGGTTGAACGACCAATGAACTCGACGATTACGGAATATTATTTCATGTGCGGATGGAACAAGGACACACAATGTACTATCGCGCCATTGCATAATTGGTACGTTTCATGCGCGTTTGAGAAGCAGACTTTGTTTACTGAGGGAAAACAAGCCAGTATATAGATATAAATACGATAACAAGAAACGAGTATTACTTCGTATCTGCAATGTGTTTCTAATCGAGTTCACTTGAGCGACAAATACGTGAAAAAGATTTTAAATCTTTCGAGTAATTAATAATTCAGAAGAGCGAATTATTTTTTTCCGCCGCATGAAACAGTTGTATTTCTGTATGTGTATGAAGTATGGTTTTTTGCATCGAAAATTTTGGATCAAAGAAGATAATTGTTCCTTTAAATAAATTAATAAACTATTTCCAAATATGTTAATATTTTCTTTTCTTATCGATTTTTTTCTTTATCGACATTTCATGCAGAAAATCATATTTCACATCGATTGTATTGATCTATTGATTTTCTCTCATCACATAAGAATGTCATTTATTCGTTGCACGCTTCGCACGAATGCTTTGAAAATTCCACGTGCCTCATGTTTCCATATAACAATTTAGATCAACTATTATCATTCTGATATTCATCGGTCGTGGGAACAATGTACAAAGAAATAAAGTGAATAATAATATCGAGTGTTAATGTTTCTATTGTGTTGAGTGAAGTGTTGCGGAATGGCTCTTTTGATATGCGATGTCCCTGAGCGCGCGAAATTTTGACAGGCTGATTGGTGAACTTTAAACTTTCCCTTTTCCGTTTAAAAACTATAGTAGCCTCGACATTTTGATATTAGGATTTTCGTCTCGAAATGAACTCAGGAATCTACCATTAACGGCTTATACGGTAGGTCTGGGACACTTTGTATATTGTGATTATTATTTTATTGAGAACAAACAGAACGAATGAAATAATAAAACACGGGATTACATGGCAAATGTCACATGGAAGGCTGACTAATCAGAGGAAGGAAACACCGTGACGATCAGCAGCAACGTATGGGACATTTTGCGCTTTTTCGTCACCGTCATCTCCCTCACATCTTGCCGACATCTTGTCGACATCTTGCCAGAGTTGGGAAGTAACGCGTTACTTCCGTTACTTGTAACGTCGTTACCGTTACCGTTACTATTTTTCGGTAACGATCGTTACTTTTTGCTGTCTGTAATGATAACGATAACGTAGTTATTACATTTTTACAGTAACGGTAAAGAATTTAACCGTTACTTTTATCGTTATTTTAATTTTTATCTCTACTCAATAAATCAGCAGAATGAACGCACAGATTCCACTCAGGCAACAGCTCTTTACTTTCAGTTCTTTTCATTAGTTACTAATTAAGTTCTTTTTATTACTTATTAATTTTAGTGTTACCATTTTAAGTAAAACAATGTGCAATTATAAGTGCAAGAGTTTCGCAAAACCAATTTATTATTATTAAAATAATATATATACATGTATGTATATATGAATAAAATGTTAATATATATACACAGGTGAAAAATTTGTGTTAAATTTAACAGATATTACATGTCCCAAACGGTCCACATAAATTTTTGTGTTAATTTAACATAATATGGATATGTTAAATGGTGACACTAATATTATGTTAATATTTTAACCCAAAATGAATGCAAACTGCGAAGTAATTTGAAATAAATTTTGTGTAAAATCAACATATTTTTAATGATAAAATTAACTCGAAAAAAAAGTTATTTTTACGTACATCTTTACTCTCAACATAGTTTTCTGTAAATTTTAACAGATAAAACTTGTCACTAATAATACGGAACATATCTATTGTGTAAAATAAAAACTAGGTGCACAATGCGTAATTTTTACACTTTTTTTAGTTGTTTTAAAAATTTAACACGAGTTAAATTAACACAACAGCAAGATGTTAAATTAACACATGAATGTGTTAAATATTTAACACAAAAATGTTAACCGGCATATTTTTTAACAAGAAAACACATTTTCCAACTGTGTAAAAATAAAAATAATTACATTTTTTAATCAAGTACATATTTTATTTAAATATTTTATAAAAAAGTAACGAAAAAGTAACGAATCGTTATTTTTTTAAGTAACGGTAACGGTAACGAGTTACTTTTTAAAATTGGTAACGAGTAACGATAACGCGTTACTTTTTACGAAAAATAACGGTAACGCGTTACTTTTTTGAAGTAACGTTCCCAACACTCCATCTTGCGATCATCTTGCACAATTGCTTTTAGATAGAGATAGAAAAGGAGAAAGAGATTGCGCCAGAGAGTAAAGAACCACAGGAGCACTTGGTTCGGGAGTATGCGACGAAAGTGTCATATCAGCATAAAAAGTGGACGCTCCAGATAAGCGCCAAAAATTGATTAATGTTTCAGCATTATAGCATGAGATATTGGAAATATCTCAAAATTTGCTACAATAATTAGAAAATGATTTATTATAAAATATGAATATATATAAGAATGTTGGTTTTCTCAATTCTGAAAAAATAAAATATTTCACAATATTTTATTTAATCACTTATTTCAGAATTCTACCTTCTTAATATATTTTTTATTTCTCTCTATATAAATTATTTTATATATGTATATCTTATTATTATATATATCTTATTATTTTCTTATTTTCTTATTATTATTTTACTATTATTTTATTATATATTATTATATATTTTATTATAAAAGTGGATGTTCAAGATGACTGCATGACGTATTTCCGTCGCACAATAAGCATGTATCCCCGCTCCCTCATGTGGTTCTTTGGATTGCGCATATGTCTTTCTCTTTCGTGTACTTGGCGCAAGACACTACCATGTCTCTTGATTTTTATAATTTATCCTAAAATACATTTAAAAAAATAAACAATCAATTATGCAGTTATTTATTCACAAATAAAAAGAAAACAATATGTGATATATCGTATCAATATATTTTATTTAAGAAATTTTATAATGTTTTCTTGAACGTGATGCATGTAAACGGTGACAAAATAATGAGCATTTAATATATTTTACATTAATTAAAAAAATAGCATTGGCTCGTGTATGATAATATGTAATTATAATGCATTGTTCTGCATATTTAAACTTTTTGGTAATATCGAGATTAAAGTTTTGTAATTTGAATCTGAAGTTTGGGAGATAACAAAAAACGAAGTTCATGGAATAAATATATTTGTTAGCGATCGAAAATCCATTTATTCTATGAGTTTCTTCATCCTAAAGAAACGACGGAAGTAGAAAAGTTGCCAGGTAGATAACCCAAAGAGGACGCATATCGAGAATAGACTGAAGTACAATACTCGGGTATTTGTAGCCTCTGAAATAAACAAAAAAGCCATTGTCAATTACTCATCGAATTACCAAATAACATATCAAATGTTCAAACATATTTAAGAAAATATTTCACACTTTCAGTGATATACAGAGTGAGACAATAACTACTGTCATCTTGAATATCTTTGAAACTATATGAGTAATAGAAAAATTCGTCTAACAAAAGTTACATAATTCAGAAGCGATCGTCTTATGGCTTTTTTTCTAGATGAAATAGTAGAAATATCCGAAAGTCATATTTTTAAATAAATGTTATGTTTTGTATTTATTTTAAATGTAGTATACGTATTGAAATTTCCTGCGACGAAATAGGCACCGAAAATGATGTCATTAATAATTTCACATGATACGTGAGAATTTCTGGTCCCAATCACGAGAGTATCACTAATATTAAGCTCAAAATAATTATTTTTATTAAATAATAATTTTTATTTGATTTCTTTAAATTCTATATAATATTTTTTACAACTTAATTCTCTTTTATAAAATTATGTATTGAATCTGATCAATTGAATAGAAACACAACATGGCAGACATTTATCTAGCGGGTGTTTATCTGAATACACAAATAATATTAAACGACAATTTTGACTCACACAGTGGAAAAAATCGTACAAATATCTTCGGGTTATACCATCGACGTATAGTATGGACTACGCGCAGGCAGAGAAAACATACCTAAATCGAGCGACACTTTTTCATGGCTTCCATGTACGGATCGCACAGTCCATACTATATGTCGATGGGTTATACTCTCGACATAATTATAAGTTAATTATAGGTCGTTTATAATGTTAAGGGGTTACATACCTCCAGAATTTTCAAACAATCGATTTTTTTTTATTACTGATTTTCATTCTTTATACTTTTAAAAATATAATAAAAAAAGAATTAGTAAAAAATTCCAATCCGTAACGAAGATATAACAATAAATATGACCGCGCGTCAGGAGGCGGGCCGCGGCGCGCAGCTGCTGCGTGCGGCGCAGGCTACCGCAAAGAAGCTCGAACAGCCCACAGATTACAGAGAACTGTACAAAATATAAAAATTATCGAGAAGGAAGGCACGCAATATGAAATTGGAATGGGAGATTAAGCTCACTACAAAAATTAATATTTACACGATTTTTACTTCTCAAACTTTAAATGCGTTTTTCTCGAAACCAGTTTTTTTGACACGGTCGGCACGATAACTCGAAGTGTTTTCAATATTTTTTAAAATTTTTTGTTCTCAAATCTTCGTAATCGTTTTGTCTAGTCTGTCGAGCCATTGTTTTGAAATTTTGTTTAGTACAATTTTTATAAACAATTAAAGACCGAAATTTTTCATGAAAACATGAAGTTCAACTTTGACATGGCATAATTGTTTATTTTTTTGAAATTAAAAAATCTGGCTCGACAGACTATAACTACAACATTACTTTACAAGAAATTTCTTGCATTTGTCAGATCCATCAATGTTACAAAAAGATATCATGCCGACTCTGAGGGGACATTTTTTCAGCAGCGGTCCAATTAATGCTACAAAACTTCATTTTATTAATATTCAAAAATTTATTATTAATTATTTTTTTACACTTAAAGGACCAGTAAATCATATGCAATTCATATTTTACTTTATTATTTCAGATATACCCCCTAAAAAAATTCCCCAAACATATCAATTTTTCGCCGCTATGGAGGTATGTAACCCCTTAAAGATTGTTTATAATGTAAGATCATTTTTCCTTAGCAGAATAATATTCACTCTTTTACGGCATATGATTTAAGAAAACTAATGATGACTTGGAAATCCTACATTTTACTTCCATATAAGTGATTTTTGTTCAATATCCTCTACTTACCATTTGTATCTCTCATTTCTTCCTCATTTCTCCGCATTCTGGCGAAATCTTGCACTATCGCTTCGGACAAATCCTCCAATCGTTTCAATTCCACTTCGACAGGTTTCAATTTTGCCGCTTCACCGATCTGCGTATTAATAGAAAAAAACAATAATTCTTACGATGATCTTTATAAAAGCCTCAATTGTGTCTCATTGATACTATAGCACTAAAAAAGAATACAAGATCTACAGAATATTAAAGGTAAATAATGGACTAATGATTTTGTATCGTATGTGCATTAAATATGTGTATTACACATATAGTGCGAAAAGGATATCAGACAGTAATTTTCGATTGTAGAATTTTAAATAGCAGTTACAATAATCTTTCAATAATCACAAAGTGCGATTAATGTGCATAATCAATTAATCACATGAAGAAGTTTATAAATAAAACTTTCTTATTTTCAAAGATCTTAAGCTGCGTATACACTTGATGAACCGAGCCTGTAATGCAACGCGTAATTAAATGCACATTCTTAACAATACTTAATGTATATGCATAAACTCCACTATTGTCCATTGACAAATATCCAAGCAAATATTTGATTATTTTGATATCGAATAGTACATTGAACATTTTCACGCGCACAAATTTATGAGATATTTTGTAAACAGAAAAAATAAGAAATTATCATGAAAAGTATATAACAGAAGAGAATATTCCTATGTCCAGAATATTATATAATTGCGTAATATTAGTGCTTTTATTATTGAAAAAATGTTACAATGAAGATCGAACAAAAATATCTGATATTAGCGTATATTATTATGTTTACACTGTTATTATGATCACATACACACACATACACACGCGCACGGATTTCTGAGAAATTTAAGCTGGAAGGGAAAAAGTTATTAAAACTACCAATCTCTTTTTTATATAACAATCCCAATACTAAAAAAAAAGCATTAATGGTTAAAAACAACATTTGTTTACAGTATAAAATTATAATAAAATTGGATCACAAAGTAGATATAGGAGAGTCATTCAGAAAGAGACATACAGTTATAATTATGATTTATGCAATCAATGGAACAATTTACCTATTTTTAAACATAATCCCTTCAACCATTACACAATTGTCCAACTATACTAGCTATACTAGTTATACTAGCTTTTTATTGCAATAACAAAGAAATCTTTATTCTGATATTTACATCACATTTTTTTTACACCTTCGTTATCGTCAAACCTGGTTCCACTCCAATGCCTCCTTAATAATTGTTAAAGGGAATTAGGGTGAAAATTAAATTGTTACATTGACTGTCTTCGTAACTGACTTATGTATTCAGACATGAAATAACAAATGAAATAATATAATTCGAATAGTTTCTTTAATAGTTAAAACTCATAATTTTAGAATATCCATGTAAAAAATTGTGTAAAAACTGAAATATTAATGAAACTGTGCTACACGTTAACTTATTATTTTTAAAGCAAATTGAGAATATTGTTATATAAGTGCCTAATAACATGTTAGTGAACACAATATCAAACAAACTCTACTTTACCAACTGCACCGTGGAAACAAGTCACATATAAAAAGAAAATAGACAAAGTAACATCAGATGATTCCTCTTAAAACAATCCCGAAAAGATATAATATTCAAAGGAAATATAATTATTTACAATAATAAAACAATGCTATGTTCACTTACGCCTTCATAATTCTTAGCTTCAATGCCGCGTTTCGTGATTAATGTGACTTCTTGTCTGACACCACGCTGATCTGAAATAATTTTCACATCAAGTTCGGCTGAAATATTTTGCAAAATCATATGCAATTGGAAATAATTAATATCATAATAGTGAATACAAAGCAATTGATTGTTACATGGTTAATATTAATCAATATAAATAAAAAAATCTGAATATTACAAAGGAATTTTTAATTATTAAATTAAAGCGAGCACGCACTAAATTGACTAAATGAAACATTTATCCAACTATACATATAAAAAAATCTTTACACGTAAATATAAAATATATAATACTATACTATACTTATATAATCAGACATACAACTTTTCTTTTTATATTTATCATTTATCTATTTTATACAAGGTCATTTTTAAATGCCAGTCAATACTTTAGAAAATGAATATTGGCAAAAATAAGAAAAAAATGTTACATTGAAATATACATTAAAATAACATATTGAAAAGAATATTCAAAGAGCGTACTTTCTATTATAACGCACATGCAATGCAATATGTTTTAACATCACATTTTGCATTCATTGGAAAATATCTCTCCAATTATCTCAAGTCTTTTATACTTTCATTGAATTTTCTGTTTTAAATCATGCATTGTTGATGTTTTGTGCACACTATTAAAAGATATTTAAAAAAATCCTCGGAAATAAAAATCCTATAAAAAACGTAAAATTTAGATCCAGAGATTTTAAAAAGTCATATCCTTCTTTTTATATATTTTATATATTCATTATTATGGAAAATGGACTTATTACAATAAGAAAATGATATGCAGCATTATCATGCATAAACAGTATACTATAAGTATGCAAGAAAATATTTTTTCAGAGCTATATTATAGGATAAAATAAATTATGAAGCATTGCACAGTGGGCCATAAAGCATGCACAAGCGGACAAAATTCAAGATTTCTTTAGACTTTTCTGAAATTCGAGGTACTTGAGGTTTTAAGGTTGCTGATAACGAATCTGACATGGAAAATTCAATATTCAAATTAGTGGATCCAATATGGCGGTCAATATCTATTAATTTTGATCGGATTTGTATGGAACTTGATATTTAATGGTTTTCAAGGTTGCTGATAACGAATCTGACATCAAAAATTCCTACTCCCTACTCGGAGCGTACAAGCGCCGCGAGAGACAGTGCCGGCACGATAGAGCGGCCTATCAGCAGATGGGGCACCGTTGCGTAGGACAAAATATTTTCTATTTGTTATATTTAGAACAATGAGAAATAAACTAGTGAGATAAATTGTCGAACTTAAAACTTTGGTGTCTATCCGTCAAACTAGCTTTATATCGTGAAAAAATGCATTCTATATATTAACATATATATATTAATATTATATATATACCTATATATTATACATATATATAATATTAATATATATATTAACATTAATAAATATATTACTATTAATAAATATTCGCTATCACGTGAATTAATGCACCTTATTGTACGTATCTAGTCGCGTAATCGTAGCAAATCTAGGCGATTTAAAACTCATGTACACATAGCAAATTACAGTATTCGCAAAATATCGCCGAATAAGTTTAAAGTAGACATTATAATGAAGATCCTGACACCTTCAATTTTTGATTAGAAAGTGGAGTCTCGGGGAGCAGGAAAACAATAACCTGTACAAAAGCGAAATGAATAAAATTGATTTCACAAGAAGTCATGATACTCAAATCAGGTTAACGTCCACAGATCTTTACTAGCTTTTTCAAATTCAAATACCCGTAATACTGATATTACATAAAAGAAAAACCTTTAAAAGTGATAAGCTAAATTTTTCATATGAGAAAAAGAAATTATAAATATGTTAGGAAACAAATAACATTTTTCTTGTTCATGATGCCCCTATATGAACAAATATTGAATAACCTGTAAAAACATTTCGCTACGGCTACTTCAACTACTCTATTTTAAGATATCGTGATAATTGAGTAAAAATTTGAGTGTTGGTTTTTTGCCACTTTTGTGAGTTTTCTAGCCCACTGTGCATTGTCATAATTTTACTTGGCCTTTTAAGAATAACATAATATATTTCTTTGAAACAATTCCAGTCTATATATTCTAGTCACATATTGTAAAATTGTAATTTAAGTTTTTCCAAACTTTTGCTATAGTTTAGTTCTGTAGTTAACGTTTTTCAAGAATATAAATTAAGATTTAAGAAATTAAAGAAAACATAATTCAGCACAGAGGGTACACCAGTCACTTGAATATTTAGTACTGAAAGGGTTAATGTGATCATATTTATCAACTATTTATGTAATATTCTTTTTGATTTTTCATGCTATATTCATCTTCTTAAGGGATGCCATGTATTTAGTAATTAATTATTTATATATCTAATCGAATTATGTCATAACAAAAGAACTAGAGTTTGTTTAATTTCAAAGTTGGGAAGTAACAAGTTACTTCTAACAAAGTTACAGTTACAGTTACTTTTTTCCCTAACTTTATCTTCCTTCCTTTCTCTCCACATGTAACTGTAAACTGAACTCAGTTACATATGTTTGGTAACTAGTAACTGATTTAACAGTTACATTAATAGTTATTTTATAATATAAATATATAAAATAATGTAACATTATATAATTTCAAGATAAGTAATCATATAAATAATAAATTTATCAGTGTATTCAGAGAGCATATTTATATGATTTAATTCTTTTATCTCTAGAATAGAATGTTATTGAATTGTTATCACTGTGTGTAGATATATTTTTATTTTCATCCCAGGAAAGTAACTGCTCGATAATGACTCCTTACTTTTTGAATAACTATAACTGTAACGCGTTACTTTTCAGAATCGGTAACTTGTAACTGTAACTAGTTATATGTTTAGTGAAAAAACTGTAACAAAATACTTTTAAAACATACTTTTAAAGTAACTTTCCCAACCCTGTTTAATTGAAAAATAAAGATGTACATACGGCTAGGAATATACGAGATGAAGCATATTTCGAAAGTGTCATAAGTTTCAGTCACAAAGGAAAATTTTAACAATTTTCCATGAGGGATATCCTCCTTCTGGGACAATATGTGTCCTTTAGAATCTTGGATCTAGAAAATAATAAATATTAATTTTGCATGTATATCTAATTCTAAATTATCAAGTTATTCTACATATAATTATATCCATGTTTTTATATATCATACAGGGTGTCCCATGACCGAAGGTCCATACATTAAGAGCATGTTATTGACGTCATTTAGAGTTGAAATTGTTTAATAAACATATGTCCGTAAATGCTTCATAATTTTAACCCCAAATGATGTCAATAACACGCCCTTAATACATGGACCTTCAGTCATGGGACACCCTGTATATATATTCTATCCTAAAACTTTTTATGTTAAAATTATTCACATTTATATTTATATTCTTTTTAGATGGCAAGAGAACAGTGTGACAATTGTTATTGGATTGCAGATGGTAGACAGCTGCGAGGTTAACCGACATTGATCTCGTTCTCGCAGGAGTAAAGATAAATAAAGTGTTATTCTGTTAATAATGTACTTACAACGTAATCTGTTTTCTGACCTATTGCCTCGGATACTTCATACTCGCCCGTCACGAGCACATTCGCATGCACCTCTTCCTTCAAACACTTATGGCTGTTCGGTTCCAAGTAAAACATGATACCGTGAGCCTGAGCGATCAAAAAGATCGCCAGGACAGCGCTTACGTGAGCGCAATTCATCCTGATTGTTCTGATCGTTGACGCACAATCGTCCTTAAAAAGGATTCTCCAATCTACTATCGATAAATTTCGCAGTTGCGAAGATCCGTCAACATTTCGATGAGTTGGCAGCGGTGGCAGCCACTAACCATTAACTATTAGTAATACTGAGAAAGGAGAGCAACTTGGAATACGTTTCACTTAGAGCTCGCAACGCTTAAAGTCGCTAGATATATATCTAGTGACATTAGCAACGCTCAGATAACATCAGGGTTAGGTTGGACACCATGTTTCGACTAAAACCGGGAACTTTGATTTTTGAAGCATGATATTTGAAATGAAAAATATAAATAACGAAGATAAAAAATAAACTTTTATTTTTGTCTTAAATATTATGCATTGCTGTAGTTTTACTAATAAACATTTGTTTTATTAAAAACTGTATTAAATATTAAATATCTTTATTTTTTAATTGTGACAATGAGATATGAAATTACACGCTATGTAATCAATGAACAATTTTTCTAGTTATATTTTAATATGTTTGATTAGCAGAAATGTTATTTGTCTTTGGTACTGTCAACAATATCGACATATATGCTCCATTTGTAGGCACATGTTAAACGTCACTCTACTAACATAAAATAATGCATTTTATTAGCAACATAATTCGTATTATATATTATATTCGTATGACTTTCACATAATAAAATAAATTCTCTCTTAGTATTGCAAACGGAAAGAATGCATTTTTTATATAATATAGTGTTTTTTGTAGATTATGTATTACATAGTTATGTTACATAACCTACTGTTATGAAGTAGGTATTCATATTCCATTTCATGCAATTAAAATTTTTAAATTGTAACGACCATTAGAAACAGAATTTCCGATTCTCATAACTGAAAAACTGTGATTCTCCATACAGTCTTATGCGGAAATAAAATATAAAATAACCATTTGCTAAACAAAATATTATTAAATAATAAAATATAAAACGAAAACACTTTTTGTGTTGTTTTCTAGTTTTATTATATTTATTAAGTATATAATTATATTCATTAATTTAAAATAACCATTAAAAACAAATTAAAATGCTCTCTCTTCTAACAAATAATTAATATAAGTAAGCTCTAAACTAAATCTGATAATTATTATTCCTTTTTGCACGAGCTTGAACTATTTTTTATCTGATTTTTTTAAGTAAAATCCAAAATTTGTTGGTACTGCATCATGATTTTAATTTTTGACGACCGTCAACTATAGTTTTTCTCACATTCGAAATGGTCGGTTTGAAATGGACTTATACAAAATCATAAACCTTATCAAAAAAAATTAAGGTACAAAAAAGGTAAACAATTAATCAAGTAGCGCCAAGTTTTTTTCATTCATTCAATTAACGAGTATTCTAATAAAATGTAATTATAATATGTTATATTTTATCTATAATCAACAATAAAACAATGTTTTGATATCAAAACTTTTATCGTTGAAATGATGTTATATTATACTTTTTTCCATAAAAGCAAGCAGCGCGTGTAATTGGCATTCTTCTTACTCTTTTTTTAAAATATAAGTTTTATACGGATATCATAAAAGTTTTAATATACACTTTGTACATATATTTTTCACTATATTTAAAACAGACAAGAAATAGGGGGTAATAAAAACGTGCTGATCGTCGGAGAAAATTATATACCCAACGTGAGCGCGGTGGCCATAATATAAATTTTAATTTATATTTTTTGTAGTAATAAAATATTTTATCTTCGGTGGTATTTATATAAATTGTATTTAATTCAATTGAAAAATTTTCGTGAAAATAACCGATTGTATTGCCAGGCTGGTCAATTGAATTAAATACAATTTATATTTTTTTATTTGTAAAAATTCAACAATAAAATATAAAATATAAAACACAAAAATACTTTTTATTAAACGAAATATTGAACAAATAAAAATATTAAACAATAAAATATAAAATATAAGACGAAAATACTTTTTGTATTATTTTTTATCTTTATTATACTTATTAAATATAATTATATTTATTAAACTTATTTCTTAATAGAATTATTAACAGTTTAGCACAAAATAACCAGGCATAAAATTCAAAAGTTGTTTACAATTATCGTTTAATAATATATAACATTTATTTACCTGAAATGTTTATTACTGAGGCTATTTTTTTGCACGAATTTTCTTTGAACAAATAGTTTGTAAAACTACAATCTTAGTGATTATAAGGATGTGGGAATGCTTTCATCGCATCAATGAGCAGTTCATCATTTTCCTTAACGTCCTCATTCTCAAGTCATTAAACATATTACAATAATTGTAATCACTCAGTCTACTGCGACAAATACCATGCATACATAACCTCACTAGTAAAGCATCACATTTTAAACTAAGGCACGTACCCTGTGATGATTTGTGATTGACTATTCAGAAGAAGTGTAAGAGTTTCTTTGGCTGATGGCAAAAAACGAGACGTAACTGACGTAGAGTAAGGCAGAGAAAAATATGGTACGTAAGTTGTGCAAGGTAACAAGGTGCAAGGTTGTACAGATGCGAAAAGTGCGTCAGATTGAATGGAAATGAATAATATTAATATATCTCTTAATAGTTTGTAAGTAAATATATTAAAATAAAATAAAAATAGTTTTATTCACATATATATAAATGTAATAATTTATTTGTTTTATTTACCGAGTCAAAATAGTAATTGTTATTTTAGGTTAACTAATATTTTTCTTTGCTATTTCAAAGTACATTACGCTAAAAAAGATGTTCTTAACATCTGTTTTTGAAATCTTGTTCTTGTTTTTAATTTACAATTCAACATAAAAACTAATTATGTGTGTATGTGTATGTATGTGTGTATATTGAATAATATATAATAAATTTTAAAAAATAATAATTTTCAATACAATACTTGTACAATAAATTATGTAATTAATAAAATAATAACGATAATGTATGTATTGATTCTTTTAACCTAAAATTTTTTCTGTTTAGGTGACATGTTTACTCATTCGTATCGCCAAAAAAGATGTATCTTATTAAGAGACCAATACAGAGAAAAGAAAGATTGAAACTGAATCCAAAAATAAGTGTTGCTGCTAAAGCTACTCGATTTCCTTTTCATCAAAGTTAGTATTAGCAAGTTAGATCATGTCATTAAAAGACGAAGGTAAATTAACTTATTGAATTAATTCTTTAAATATATCCGCTGTAATACAATGTTTTATTTCCAGAACTACACTAGTTGCATCAAATCTCAACTAAATGTAATTGATGAAGATTATGACCTATGTAACCTATGTAGCCCAGGCAGCACACATTGGTTTCAAAACCGTTTCATAAACGTTTTGCCGTAACGTTTCATAACCATTTTATTGAAACGTTTATTTAGGAGAAAAATGTCCACCAAAAAAACGTTAGGAGAAACGTTTCTTTTTCGGGAAAATAAACGTTTCAGAAACCGTCAGAAAAATATCAATTCTATATATCAATGCCTCAAAGATAGATCAGTGTTAAGTCACATTTTTGTAAAAAAAACTAGACTTATATTTTATGAAGTAACTTAACATTTCCTTAACAACCTCATTCATAAAATATAAAAATTTTGTTTTTGCAAAAAATGTGATTTAACACTGTCTACTTCTGAGATACTGATATATTATGCTTTCTAAATATACTCTTTGTGCAATTAATAATAACGACAAATATTGCTTGAAAATTTATCAATAATGCTTCATATAAAATTTCTTTGGCAAAGTAAGAAACAACATTTGTCACTTTGTTTTTTAATGTACAAAAATCATTTGGTAAGCTGAACGTATATCTTTTTATGCTTTATCATATAAATAAAACTTTGATATATAAAAGTATTTTAAACGATTTCTGAAATTGGTGTTGGTAATATAGAAAATTACACTTTATATACTATATCAAAGAAGACGCTTTCTTTGAGATTTCGCTTTACAATCATTCTACACACACACGCACGCGCGCACAAACACACACACACACACACAATGACGATAAAATTAGAGCGACCAAAGAGGTTCCCCTCCGAACGCGTGCATGTAGAGATTAAACATTCAACTACACTTTTTATTAAAAGTTATATTTTTATATTTACATATATATACATATATGTAAAATTTCAGAACCACCCTGTATATATATGTGAACTTCATATTCTGTTTTTGATAACATTTGCAGAACATAATTATAAATAATACATTTTAGAAATACAACACAATTTAGAATTGTACATTTGTACTAAAACTTCAGGTTTTTTTTGTATATGTTTTATAAGGAAAATGTCGGTACAACTTAAAAGTACGATGTTTTTAGTATTATAAATGAGAATAAATGTGATACTTAATGTTTAAAGAGTAAATAACAACGTTAAAATAAAATTAATTAACGCATATAAAAGTTATAAAAGCATTACACACACAAGCTACAAAATAAACTAAATGTTAATGTAATATTAAACTAATACATAATATAAAACTGAAACATTATAAAATAAAATGCTAAACTGTTACTGATATTTTTATGGTATTAAAGTATATAATTTTTGTTATATCTTTTTACCACCGTCAAACCCAGCAAACACAAAGTAACAGTAATATACATGTTAGTTATAATTTCCCACTCAACAATGTAATTGTTACATAACACGTATGTTATGTTGCATTTATATTAATGAGTGGGAAATTGTAACTAACATGTATATTACTGTTACTTTGTGTTTGCTGGGAAGTATCAGGAACATCGCCAACTAAAAATGTGTAAAAGTATATAATATTGCACATTGCCTATACATATATGTACTAAGTTTTAAATTTAAGTTTTAAATGTAAGTTTTTAAACTAAAAGTTTTTATCGATTTTGGTTTTAATTTTTAATTACATAATTGTATTACGCATAACATTATAACAAAACAACTAACAGTGCTTTTATATTATCGGTCATCTTTGCGATACATTATTAGGTGGTAAAGAAATATATACTTATTTTAATGCTTCAATGAGAACACGTTTCAGTGGCGAGTGCGAGTACATTGCAGAATACTATGATAATACATATTCCTAATTGTCCTGCAAATTACTAAATAATAAATCTCAAATTCTTGAAATGGAATGGATAGAAATATGTAAATACAAAATAAACATTAATATTGAAACTGAAACGATGAGAAATTATACTTTTCTTGAATTTGTCTTCAATGCCCTGGAATCGGCTAAGGTTACAGGAAGAGGTGCTAATTTGAGCCAATCTTTTATGGACTTTTCTACATCATATATTGCAGCATTTGGTTCAATAGCCTTGACAATATCTAAAAAAAGAGATAAATTTACATATGATCAAATGCCATATATTAAATGTGATAAATGCTGATCAATACTAAAAATTAAGATGATACAACAATAAACATGTGAAATTATAATTCAACACTAATGAAGTTTTGGAAGAAAATTTAATCAGAATAATTTTTCAGCGCAAAACTTATATGTAAACATCAATAAGAAATTAACATATGTAATATCGTATGTATTGTCTATCATGATTAGTATTTATATAAAATTTGTTATAAAAGAAGAAAAAACAAGACAAACCTATGACTAAGTCCTTTATTTTAAGAATCTTGAAAGATTTCTTCAGTGTTCTTCCTGCCGTTAAAATTTCTAGCATAATTATTTGTAATTATTCTTTCCAGAGTCCTTCTACTGATCTGAGAAACAGTTGTGCCACCTGATATGCTTAACCCTCGGAGCACACACCTATTTTTTCGATCACGGAGCACACTGTGGGTCTGTGAGACCCTGTGCACTTTTTCACGATCTACCATTTAAAAACTACTCATCCGATCAACTTGAAACAATTCTCAGATATTCTTGAAATATTGTAGAATCAATCCCCGTAGTTCAAATGCCTCGTTAGAAATATTAAAACATCGAAAAAATTCCTGAAAAAAATGTTTTTTTTTTTTCAAAAAAAGGAAATTTTGTAAAAAATTGTAATTTTCTTAATTTTTTATAGTTTTGGCTAAAAATTTAGGTTTGTATTCTCGAATAGTGGTACAATCAGGGAAAAATTACTCCTGTAGTGTATCTTTCAAAAAAGGTATTTATTTTGCAGGTTGACGGAGGTGGTTTTTTTAGGTGTGAAAAAGCGTTCCTTTCTATAAGAAACGTGGAAACAAATAAATTTTTGACAAAATATACTTGAAAATTGTATATCTTTATTGAAATTTACTTGAAATATGATTGAAATGAACAAATAATATCAAAATGATGTTAGAATTACTCAGTGCCACTGCAGTCATTACAAATATAAGCTTGATGCTCTTCACACATTGGGCGCAAGCAACATCGACACAAGCGTTTTGTTTTCCTATCTTTTTTGTAAGAGCAGAGTGCACACCTTGCCCTTTTCTGCAACTCTGGTCGATCACCTTGTGGCGGAGCCTCTGCATTTTCTCCCAGAATAAGAAGTATACTTTTCCTGATGTCCGTACGTAGTGTGGCGTTCTCAAGCTTCTCTCGCAAATACGGCTCCAACAGAGAGAAAACCAGCTGCTTCAAAGCACTCTTGGCAGAAAGATTCTTTTCCGGATATTTGCAAGTGTAGAGAATCCTTGCATTCACTTGAGCTTGGTCAAGTATACCAAAAAAGAAACGCATTGGCCAACGCTTGGTTGCGCGAGCAGTTGTGTATGCGTGGCAGAGCTTGTCAAAGACGTCGGTACTACCCTTTGTTTTATTGTAATATAGAATCATCTGTGGTTTACCATTATCTCCAATATTTGTTGTTATAATTTTAGTGCTAACAACAAGGACTAATTTGTGTTTTTTTGGTGTATAGCTGACTAAAGTAATGTCTCCACTGTGGCAAAATTTTGAAGATGGAACTTCTTTTGATGCGATTTTCATTTCATTTGGGATTTCTTTCTTATTCTTACGAATGGTACCAGTTAGCTTTATGTTGTACGGATCTTTGAGCATATCCTTCAATAGTGGATATGTAGTAAACCAATTGTCACAAGTGATGGAACGGTCGGTACCATGAATTGGAGTGGTCACTTTCTTGAAAAAAACTCCCCAGATGACTCGTTTGACGGATGACCAGTTTTTCCCAAATAAGGGATTCCATTTATCAGATAGAAGTTCTGAGCATCATTCAAGGTGATTATTTTCAAGCCATACTTATCAAGCTTGGACTTGATGTACATCCTGAATTTACATCGTCCTCGGAACGACAGTAACTGCTCATCTACTGTTGTGTCGTTAGACGGTTCATAATAATACTCACAATTGCGGATAAATTTATCCCATAACTCTCTAATTGGAGATAATCGATCGTCCCCAGAACGATACTGTCTCACGTCAAAACGCAAATGATTTGCCAGAAATTGAAATCGTGATTTTGGCATAGCATTACGATACAGATTATAACAACTTGTGTTACTCCAAATTTCTTTTATGCTCACATGGTTTGATTTCCATAGTCCTGAATAGTACAGTAAGGCTATGAAAGCATTGATTTCCTTCAAATCAGTTGTGTGATAGTATGTCTGTATAACAGCATCGTCGGCCATCATTTTAGCACAGACATCTTTGATTTCTATGTTAGTATATTCAACAATTTTATTACGCATTTCCTCATCAAAGAGACAATTCCAAAACTCTGTGACACTGTTGCAGTTCTCAGCACCATTTCGAGGTTTAGGAGTTCTTTCTTCAGCATTCACTCGATCTGATGTTCTTGGTCGAGGAAGGGTGCTCCATTTTGTGTTATTTTTGCTGCGCAGCGTCGTTGACGGTCTGCCACGGGCACGCTCACGCTGCTCCAAAATGCGTTGATTCAACGTCATTTCTTCTACATCTTCAGCTTCACTGTAGTCTGAAGTTTCACTTTCAGTCGAGGACTGAACTGAAACGTTATCCTCTTCAGTAGAATCTTCGCCACCAAAATCCTCTTCTTCCTCGTTCTGCAACAAGGCGTCCCGCACACGTGTGCGTAGATTGTACGCCATCATGCACTGTGTGATTGAAGAACAACAAAGGAAAAAGTTTTCCACACTGTGGTGCACTCAGCGACACTAACTTGAACTTGTTATATAAACTAATGATTTGGCAAAATCGACGCTTGGCACACACCAGGGTCTGAGTAACCCTGCACCGACTTTGAACAGTTCTGAACGCCTACTGACTGCAGGACTGTACGGGGGAAGCACCGGGACGCATAGGTAGGACCCCAAACTACCGCCAGGGAGCCCCAGGCCTGCCAATTTTCAAACTGCCTAAAAGATATTCAGGACAAAACTTGAGGACAGGGTCTGACAGACCCTGTATGTGCTTTGAGGGTTAAAGTATTAACCTATCAAACAACGATGATAATTAACGTGTTAGTTTTATATGAAAAACATAAAGCAATAAAAAAGGATAATCACAATACAAAAGAAAGAATTTCAAATTGTAGTGTTAGAATTTCAGTGTTCGAAACATAAAGTTTAACTTTAACACTATTTAACACTGATGAATAGATCAAATAAAGAGGACAACAGAAATAACAATTACCACCCAGCAAACACAAAATATAACTATTATATAACACAGAAGTAACACGTAATATAACAACTGTTATATGTTATTAATGTTGAGGTTGCATAATTTACTTTGTAACTGCAATATAACTGCGTTATAAAACTGTTATATTGCTCTGTTATACATTGGTTATAATAATATAACAGTAATATAACTGAAATATGCGATATTATATAACTGTAATATTTGCATATTATGTCTATGTTATTGGGTCATCCGGAAAGTTCGTGCCGATTTTTAATAGATGGCGTTGGAACATGTCTGAATATATCAATGTTATTGAAAACATACGATTTTTATACATATGCTTAAAGGTGACATTTCAACGCATCTTTAGGAAAAAAGTTGTTTCAGATAAATTGATTCGTGTCAGTTTTGTACTCTTTTGAAGATGGAAGAAAACAAAGAACATTTTAGACACTTGATGCTTTTTCTATTACCGGAAAGGCAAAAATGCCTCACAAGCAACAAATTCGATATGTTCTGTTTACGGAGAAGGCGCTTTAGCTGAAAGAACCGTACGTAAGTGGTTCGCTAAGTTTAGAGCTGGTGATTTTAACCTTAAAGACCAAGAACGCTCGGGCAGACCCTCTACTACTGATGATGACCAAATCAAGACACTGATCGAGAATAACCCGCGCTACACGACACGTGAATTAGCAGAGATACTGAAAATATCGAAAACCACTGTCCACGATCATATAGTGAAGCTTGGTTACGTAAGTCGCTATGATGTATGGGTTCCGCATAATTTGGCCGAAAAAATTTAATGGATCGCATTTCCATCTGCGACTCGCTGTACAAACGCAACGAAAACGTACCATTTTTGAAGCAATTAGTGACGGGTGACGAAAAATGGATCATTTACAACAATGTAGAACGAAAAAGATCCTGGGGTAAGCGAAATGAACCAGCATTAACCACTCCGAAAGCCGGCCTTCATCCAAAAAAAGTCATGCTCTGTGTCTGGTGGGATTGGAAAGGAATCCTATATTATGAGCTCCTACCACACAACCAAATGATAAATGCAGATAAGTACTGCTCGCAACTGGACGAATTAAAGACAGCGATTCAGGAAAAACGTCCAGAATTAGCTAATAGGAAGGGCGTCGTGTTCCATCAGGACAATGCCAGACCTCATGTTTCTTTGACTATCCGACAAAAATTGTTGGAGTTTGGCTAGGATGTGCTACCTCACCCACCGTATTCACCAGACATTGCACCTTCAGACTTTCACTTATTTAGGTCTTTGCAAAATTCTCTTAGCGGCAAGAACTTTAACTCTTTGAGCGACATAAAAAACCACCTTGAGGAGTTTTTCGCCGAGAAACCTAAGAAGTTCTGGGAGAATGGAATCTTCCAGTTGCGTGAAAGATGGACAAAGGTTGTGAAACAAAACGGTGCATACATAAGTCAATAAATATTTATCGACATAAAAAAATATTGCCTTTGAATTTTCCTTCAAAATCGGCACGAACTTTCCGGACGACCCAATATATATCATTTTTAACATTCAGATGTCGAGTTGTCCGGTAGATGGCTTCGTTTCTCGCATGCAAAATATAATACAAAATATATATAGGAACGGTGATCACGGCAGGGCACAACTTGTATCGTAAGTCCATTTCTACGATGAAGTGGTACACTTTTGAACGAATAATAAATAAGAGGAAAGTACGAACTTGTACATAACGTTTAGGAAAATAAATTAAACATGCACCTGTAGTTGTAGAGAGAGGAAGAAAGAATAAATAATATATATTCCATTTATATAACATTTAAATAACATTTTAGTAACACGTTATATTATTGTTATATTACTGCAATTTCGTTTGAGTGGGAAATTACAACTAACATATACGTTACATGTAACGAACATGTTATATTGCGTGTTACATTCTGTTATATTATGGCAATATCATTGTTATATGACTGTGTTTGCTGGGCATGTACTCAAAATTTGTATTAGTATCCAAAAACCTTTCGAATTCTTCCAAATTTTCATCACTGTCAACTGGAAGTTTGGGAACACCTTCCATATGAGATACTTTCGATAGTCGGAAGTGTACTATAAGTTGCTTCACCATTGGAAGAAGTATATTCATTGAGTTTTCTAATGCTCCTAATTTTGTAATAATAACACGAAACAAATCTGAAAAGAACATGTAACGTTTAGACAAATAAAAGTATTGAAAAAATAACAAAATCTAACTTAGTTTGTTCGCAATCGATGCTAATCGGTGCTATTATGATTTTGTAAATATAAAAAAAATCCTGTCAAAACCGTACCTGATGAGTGCCTAAGTGAAGTATTTAATGGAATGTCATGTAAGCGCTGTGAAGACTCAGTTCCTCTTGATGAGGAACTTTTCGAACTTAGTACAATATTACAAGGTGAACGTCTTAGAGATGAACGTCTTGGAAATAAACGTGATGGAGAAGAAATTGTTTTTGACGAAGGTGTACACGTCTTATATTTTGATATAGTGCATATTTGTTATCTATTAAGAATTTTATTTATTGAAACAATTTATCTGCTTTATTTAATTTGTCTTGCTTTCTTTACAATATCATATGATATTGTTATGTCCGAAGTCTGCCCGAACACGTAACAATATTTATAGGTTAAGAATATTCATGTCGAGATAACTTGTTTCAATAAATAAATTTCTTAATTAGGTAATAAATTCTCAATCATGTAATTAGAATATATTAATAAATCAGTACACAATGCTTACCTTACTAAACTGGCTTTTCCCACCTTCTGTAGAGAGAGAGAGAGAGAGAGAGAGAGAGATGATCATGATGAAATCGAGCCCGAGCCTAACTCTTCTTCTTTTTGCGGAACAGAACAGCTTTCCGTTCAAGACAATAATGGGAAATAAGGTTAATAATTCAATTAACCAAAGCGCCGATACTCGCAAGATAGCCTAGGCACACACAAAAGAAAACTCGACTGCATAATACACGAACGTGTACAAACATGTGCGTTCCACTGCGCTCGACAATCAACAGGCCGATGCTTCGACGTTCGAATGTTTAGCGTAGAAGAAAACAATATATAGCCTTTTCTATTTCTTGTCTACCGATCATGCGAACGCGCGCTCGATGCCGGCGCGCGCAATAATTATGTTATTTTTCCGCGAAATGTAAATGTATAAATAAAAACATAAATTTAAAAATAAAATAGGTACAACTTTTTTTGTTTCACTTACAAAAGAATCATCACATCACATAAATGGACATGACATATAATAATCACATAAAAGGACGTATGATACATAAATCATTTTCAATGAAAAAATTTTTTAAATAGCTTTTACGTAATTATAACAAACAAAATCTCCATATATCCAACACTTTTTGAAATTTGCCAAGATAAAATTCATATAATTATTGAAATTAATCTCTGCATTTCAAAAGTGTAAAATTATGTATACTTAAGCACACACACACTTGTGTTGATTTTTGTCTCTTGTTCCATAATCGAGTACATTGAAACGATGTAAACTAATTAATACTCACAAATTAAAAAGAAATAATTAATACTCACAAATTAAGAAGAACTTAAGAAATTATTATTCTTTCTATATTAATTATATAATTTCGAATCAATTTAATAAAATAAATTTTTCGTTTCTGTGGAAACGTGAAAAATACGGTTTTGAAATTTAGGTCTAGAAACGGTTTCTATTTAAACCGTTTCTCAAATGGTACTTTATGTTTCTTAGACATTAGATACGTCTAAGAAACATATATTAGGCTAACATGTGCTGCCTGGGAACCTATCACTAAATGAATCAAGCAATGAAGGAAATATAAATAAGCAGCATATTTATATCACAAATTTTGAAGAAAATGATGCATCAAAGATGGAAAAATAAAAAGTTAACGAAACAAAGGAGTTAGAATAAACATTAGTCCAAATGAGTGGTAGAATTTCAACTTATATGGAAAAGAAAGTTTCGATAGAAGATGATACTTTCATGAAATCTATAAAAGTACAATTAAACAGTATTTCAGAAAAGGGAAAAAATATAAGAAAGAAAATAATTATGGGTGTCCTGACTAAGCCATTCCCAGAAAAACAGTAATACTTTTGTTTAAAGCAGTTATTTCATATATTATTCTGTGATACAATATAGATATATGTAGATTATTTTCTTTATTTCTGTCATAAGCTTGTTTTATTTCAAAATTTTAACATGGAAAAGATTTATCAAAGTAGTTTTTAGTTTGTAAACATTCAGTTTATTAAAGTTTAAAATTCAGGTAACACTTTTTTGTATTATTTTTCTATCGTTTTAGTTTATATTGTAATATACAGGGTGGCTTATTTTAATCCATCCACGCGAATAACTTTTGTTTGAAACATTTTTTGAAAAACTTCTCTTTTTCGAGTTATTCGCGTGGATGGGTTAAAATGAGCCACCCTGTATATCGATGGTAAGACCGGTAGGGAGGATATATGCTTATTGTGCAACGGAAATACGTCATGCAGTCATCTTGAACATCCACTTTTTTATATTTATCAGAGTCGCTTGCAGCCATAAGTCTACAGTTTTTATGGCGTCAAATGTTATTTTGCACATGAAGCAGTACAGGTTAATGAAGGTGAAACGAAAAATAATAAATAATTGTAACCTTTGCTTCTATGTAATTCAGCTACTTGATAAGGACCGCAACCGTGGGTCGAAACGTTATAAATTAAGTAAATTAATAATAAAATATAGCCAATTCTGGTCAACGATAAAGTATTGTATTATATTTTTTAAAATAATTATATATTGTAAAATAGCATGCATTCCCAGGCCTGTGGCATTACAACACAGCCTGAAATTTTGACATACTTCCAGTATCTCCGTCATGCTATAATGCTGAAAAATTATTCAATTTTTGGCGTCCGTAAGCGGCTATCTTGAGCATTCACTTTTTATGCTGATATAAGGTCTGTTCTTTATTGCTGAACTGCTGCACTAGTTCAGAGTTTATCCTTTTCCTTTCAATGTGTAGTAAAAAAGATAAACTCTGAACTAGTACAGCAGTTCAGCAATAAAGAACAGACCTATACTATATAGCACTTTCGTCGCATTCTCCTGAACCAAATGTTCCCTCCTATGGTTCTTTACTCTGAGGCACCATCCAGTCAGAGATATCTTAAATGTTTTAATAGCGTGTGCGCCTTGTTGATTGTATTAAAATATTAAATATATATTGTTGATAGAACTTCTTTTCTACTTCTTTTCTAATGCCCTTTTTTTCTTCCGAATCGTTTTTCCTTCTCATTGCACCATTAGTTTACAATTAATCCACTTCCTTTCACTTTTTAACAGCCTCTATCTTTGCTTTTACACATTTTTCCACTTTTTCCCACATGAGATTATTTACTTTTTCAGCAACTTAGCCTCGCAACGTATTGTTTATCTAGTGATATGTGCAGAATCGCTAATCTGATTTTATTTTTTATATTATAAATCCATGTTTTTTTCTTATCTTGAATTCAACACTTCGTGAACAGTATTACAGTGCATAGTATTTTGCAAGATAAACTTTAGCGATGACTATAAATTCAGACTATTGTGCAAATTCTGGTAAAATTCCAACATAATATCTGACGTAATAGTCTTGATGGCATGATTCTTTTCTTGAATTTCATTGTATACATTATGCAAATAAATATGTCCGTAATCGTCGTCTACGAGATTTATGCCCGATTCCATCAACGTCGCTTAATTTTAACCGTAGTGTAACTCACTCTTCGTCTCTTTCTAACTATCCGCCTTAGAAAGAGACAAAGAGTGAGTTAAACTACGGTTAAAATTAAGCGATGTTGGTGGAATCGGGCATTACACTGGTCAATTGGTTAAAAAATATATATATAAATAATAGGAAATTGATATTGGAAAATATAAATGAAAATTTATTTCGTTCTGTCTACTGTCGTTCGTACTGTCTGTAACTGTAATATTATGTATTTCCGTCTTGAATATGTTAAAAACCGAGAATTTTTATTTGAAAAATTGGAATGACTGTTACATGACCATAAATGTCATGTATAATGAAATGACATTGTTGTCTTACATTTTCCTCTAAGGGGATCCTGGAGTCGTCTGTATTACCGACGAAATAAATGACATTTTTTAATGAAATCTTTTTATTGGTTGTGCAGAATGAAAAATCCGGCTAATCTTCCGAAAACGGCCATGCCCCGATTTTTTCGAAACTCAGTATTCCTTCATATTTTGACGCGCTAATTACGAATATCATAGTGAAAATTGGCGACTATTTGATTTTCATGGTGAAAACCATGAAAAACCCATAAAAATTATAGTTTTTTATGTTTATCTCAGTAAATACGGAAAATCATGATAAATGTTTTAGACAAAAGTTTTAGATCTCACAGAGATAACCATTTTAGGTTCTATACATTTTCACCGTACGAATAATAGTTTTCGAGGAAATCGAGTATAAAGAGAATAATACTAAGGAAAGTCTTGTTACGTCCAGAGCTCGGGAGAGCTCGAAGGGAGGACGCAGCAGAACGCCTCTCGTACCTTGTGGCGGGTAGGCTCCAAAACACGAGTCGGACTGACCACTTGTTCCCCCTTTAAGGTCAACGACCACGTAGGTCGATTTTACCGTAGGCCCTGGAACGGTCTGTCCGTTGGTCCCTTTTTAGGTCAGGGAACTGAATCCCTTTTACCTGGAATAGGACCCGTACGATCTGGGAAAGCGAAGATGAACAGAGGGAATTAAAATGATCGGTACACGGTTAATTTGTTAATATGGACATTATATTTTTAAAAATTTTGTTTGCGTACAATTTTGAAAGATCAGTTACATCCGCCAGGAAAAAAAAGGAATAGTGTGATCATGTTGTTTTGTGTTTATAAACGTGTGTTTTGTGAAAACGGTAACATAATTTACTGGCGGATTGTAATTAATTATAAATTGACTAACAACCAATTGCCCAAATTTAACATTAAAAATTATCCACTAAACGAAACTAACATATTTAATACACAAATGTTTTTACCTTTAAAGGTTATTTTGCAAGTAAATTCTATTTCAAGGGAAACGAAGTAAAAACAGCTCAGCCAATATAATAATACGTAAATAAAAATGGCTGAGACCAATCTATTTCTAAAATCTACTTCTAGGATTAACATTAATCGTTGCTTAAAAAATATCGGCGCAGGAGTGTGGCGGGGAAAAGGATAGGATATAGGCGTCCCCTGACAATCAGAGGGATCCCGACGTTTGGGTCGGTGTGCCGAAGAGCGGCTCTAAGAGAGGGAACGGGAAAGAAGTCTGGGTCTATCACAATGGCATTAGGTGGTAGAGGGTGTGTGACTGGAGGGAAGATGTGGAGGAATCGCTCTCCTAGAGTTATCAATAAACGCTGGATGAACTCTTCGACTATGACGTCGTCCCCGATGGGCGACGGAGAACGAGGAGGAGAAGGAGAATTTGAAAAATTCTCCAAATCGCCAGGTTTGCACAGGCGAATAGCGTAGGAAGGAGGGAGCTGGAGAAATAGAGGGAGAGTAACGGGGAGAGCTAGGAGGTGACGCTTGAAGACTTCCTTGTAAGGAAGTCTCAGATAGCGAAAAATAGCATGAAGGTGGTGTAAGTGAGGAAGGAGGAGGAGATAAAGAGAAAGAGACGCTTGAAGGGGTTGAAGGACGCAAAGAGGAGCGCGAAGAAGAAATGGAGGGTGCGGAAGAAGAGACGCTTGAAGAGACAGAGAACGGGGGAGGTGTTCGGGGTAGGGGTTCCAGTATTTGAACGGAAGAATCAGGGGATGCCCGATGTGAAGTGGAAGAAACTGTTTGTACGGAAAGGGCAGGGGAAGGAGGCCGAAAAGGATCTAATATTATGACCGATGAACTGGCCAAACACGCTGAGGGGGGCCGCGGATCGATCTCGGTCACGATCTTTTTGCGTGGTGGCTCAGTCGTTGGATGGCCCCCAGGAAACGACGCTTGATCGCTGCTAGATGGTCCCGCAGAGGGAGACGGACTGCGTGATCGTTTGCCGGAAAACACTTAAAGGGGGATACCGGATAAGTCCAGGAGAAATGTATAGAAAAGGGTGAAAGAGACTTGAAGAGGGAAATGTGAATGAGAGTTGTCGGTGACGAGAAAACAAAAGGGAGAGAAGAGGAAGAGAAAAGAAAAAGGAGTGACAGCTAAAGAAAAACGCTCACTTGTTTGCAGGTATATGCTGAAACTTGAACCCGGTTATGAACCAGTGAAATCTCGTCCGGTGGAAATTCTCGTGCTCGCTCTGGAATGGCGTGGTGGTGTATGGGCAATCGCACCTCGAGTTTTGAGTTGGTGGTAATTAACTCGGGGAACAAGGTGTTTAAACCCGGCACTCACTTCACAAAACTTCTGCACAAATTTCGAAGACTGACAAGGTACGTTCGTGAACACGAAAAAAATGAATGAGCTGCGTTCGCGAACACGGACAGAATGAAAAAGCTGCCCTCCGGAGTGGTCATCACCTTTTATACGATAGGGATGACGTGGAAAAGAGGTAGCTTTTCCGAGAACTGCGTTTTCGGGAAACCACCTTTCGAGGGCCGTTAGTTAATTTAATTGCAAATATCGGCGGTTGGTCTATGAGGCGATAAACCGTCCACAGATGGTTTCTTTTTAAGCCGGAAGCACCGGTACGTGTGTGGCCGGACTCGCGGTTCCTGTGAGGTATCTACCCGGGGATGATCCGGCACAGCTGTATCATTTCTCTTCCAGGAAGAGTGATACACCGCGAACCTACAGTCACGCGCGACCGAATTTGTTGCTCGTTTTTTAATAAATTGATCAATAAGACCGAAGGGTTCGGTATCCGGATCTAATATCGCGCCTGCCCGGACACGTGCGTCACAACCCGCGGTTCTTATGAGGGTATTTCCTCGGATCCGACACAGCTGTGTCACCGTTTCTTCTAATCCCTCACTGGGGCCCTATTGATCGCACGCGACCGGCCCGACGCGTCGCCTCATCGACCGACAATTAAAAGATATCGCTAAATTCCTTGGAAGCAAGGAACTATGCAGTCTCTGGACGTAACAGTCTCTTCCTCACTGTTTTTATTGAAACTGCACGGAATAGTGTATTGTGGCCCGTAAAACACAAACCGGGGTGCTTTTTTACCGTGAGTCTCCTCGCCTCTCACAAACCGGGGTGCTTTTTTACAAAGCAATGTTTACTCTACATCTAATTTTGACTTACTTATTAGAATGAACTTTGCTTCGTCTTGCAAAGTACATGCGTGGATACAGTGTGTTCCACCATTTTTCACTTGGAACTAACTGTATTTCTCTAAGCCACTCTATTGTTGTTTAGCGATTATTTAATTTTTTAAAAAGAGAAAATTAATTTAAGCGTTCCGACATTTCCAACAACTACAAAATACACCTGTTTATGATCTAATAGCGAGCGAGTCTAATCTGATACTGATCGAGTCCGAATACGCAACAGGCATAAAGATGCTTTGTTGACTCTAGCAACTGACAACGGACGTAAATAACATACATAACTGGTAGTGAAAGTCAATTTATTATAATTATTGGTAAATATTTACCTTTACACAACCCGCACCAAATGACCTCCGATTGACCTTGACCCCTAACAAGGTCAAGGTCATTGACCTTTTCCAGTGCTCATTGTTCATTAAAAAGTTATTAACAAAAGCAGTAAGAGAATGAAGTATAAGAATTTGTAAATTAGTAACAAAACAAGTTGGAATAATTATGCACATAAGGAAACATAAGTTTCGAAAATATAGTAGTTATTTTGAATATAAACGAACAAAATTTATTTAAAGCAGTGAATCATTAATATATAGAATAGTTTGTTTATAAATATGTTACGTCCAGAGCTCCGTGAGCTCGAGAAAGGGCGCAACCAGACGCCTCTCGAGGTACGTAGGCACACAACCGCAGTACCTCGTGTGTTCGAGCCGACCAATTTTGTTTCAATTTTCGGGTCAACAACCAAAGTCGATTTTACCCTATTATTTGAAACGGTCCCTCGATTTTCGGGTCAACGACCAAAGTCGATTTTACCCTATTATTCGAAACGGACACTCGATTTTTGGGTCAACGACCTAAGTCGATCTACCCTAATAGTTCGAAACGGTCAACTCTATGGTCCTTTTTTGGTAAGGGAAATGCATCCCTATTACACAAGGATAGGACCCGTACGATCTGTTAAGGACGAGGGTGAAACGAGGGTAATTAACTGAATGAAATTTTGTTAGCTTTTACTAATTAAAAACAACAATATATTTGTCGAAATAACATCAGAAATACATATGTTTTACAATTACAAATGATTATAATCTAAAAAAATGATTTGCGGGTTGAACATAATTATAATTCTGAAAAATGAATTTCGGATTTGAACATACCTATGACTCTTACGATTACCAATAAAAAATTACAATTTAAATTGAAATGATAGAATAGAAACATTTTCCGGCGCGGGGAGGGGTGCAGTTTGGTCGCACGATAGCAAATCTGCCGATGAGGAATAATCCGAATCTGCTGAGGAATCGGTTGGTCCGCGAATATTATCGGCCACTTAAACGGAAATAAATCGGAATAGACAATTGCTCTACTGGAATCGCGAAACGATTAGAGGGTAATCAAATGAAATAATTAAAAAAAAGGCTTACTTTTCTTGTATCGGTTCTCGGATGGAGTTGATCGTCAATGAGTCAGGCGATGGAGCCAACCAGACCAGAATCGCTCGGGTGGAGTCCAACACTGACTCTAATATTTAAGCCCGATGTCCCGATCACGGAAACGTAACAGTAACGATGTGAATTGCAGGCTGGCCAAGATAGAAGAGGCTCTCTGGCCAAAGTTTTCCCTTTATATAGGGCTAAAAAGTGTAGGCGGGGTCACTCTTTTCCCAGAAAAAAAGAACAACGGAAAAAGGCAATAAAATTGTTTCTAATGAAGCGTCCATTGCTTCTGTATTACTATCAATCTGATGGATTTACGTTATCGTTTCCAAGGATTAGAGTCCAGCGCTTGACTTGTGAAGACCCTTCACTTGACCATCCATATTACAATCCATGTTTACATTTCCTTAATCTATTTCACAGCTGACCCTGTATGGCAGGGTTCCTTATCGGTGGATTACTTTTATTGCCGTCAGCGAGTGACAATTCCCAAGTCCCGCTCCGTCTTTCCAAATCAGAAGCGGTCTTTGTTTAGTGATTAACTATTGATTCCGGGTGATTTTTCCCTCTTTTTCTCTTATCGAACGTTTCAGCCGAGCGCAGGTGGGGGTGTGTGAAATAATTTTGTGAACCTTATGGTTTACGTATCGTTTCATGATATCTATTACAATAAGATCACCTGTTCCCCCCTACGCTTGTCTGGTCGTTTTCCCGCTAATGGGGATTAATTCTTATCTGTTTCTTTCGTTTATTTTATGTTTTCCCTATGGAAGCGGGGAACCGTGGAGTCTCCTGGACGTAACAAATATAAAGTATTCTTTATTTTAACCAAAAGCACAAAACAGGTAAATACAAATAATTTTCTGCTTTAATCGAAATTAAAGACTTATTAAGGATTATTATTTATTTGTTGAACTGAATATACCATTATTTATATAATTAATGGAAAATTAATCGAACACTTAACGCACTGACTATACAACACACTGGTTACGTTTGATTTCTGACAATATAAGAATATGACTGTGAAAATTTGTATATAAACATAGCCATAAATACAGGCGAAGCCCGTCCTTCAAATCTATCTTAAAGATACAAGTCTAATCCAACCCGTGTCCAAGAAGTAATAGAATCTATTAAATTAATTTAAACAACGATTCACTGCTTTAAAAACGATTTTCTTCATCTTACCTACAATTATAATAATCTTATTGATTATTTGTGTAATATGGAAGTATTATGTGTCCAAGAAGTAATAGAATCAGTATTAAATTTATATTGTTAATAACTTTTTAATGAACAATGAGCATTGGAAAAGGTCAATGACCTTGACCTTGTTAGGGGTCAAGGTCAATGTCAAGGTCAATCGGAGGTCATTTGGTGCGGGCTGTGTAAAGGTAAATATTTACCATTTGATCGAAATCGGAGCATGGTCGTTTTCGGAACAACAGTCAAAAATCCTCTTGCACGATATCAAGGAACTAATCTTGTACTCTTGTCCACGATTTTGCATATGAAATTTGGCATGGAATTTTCCAAACAATTAATTTTTTATTACGTTTCTAAATTCACTTCGAAAAGCATCATCGTATTTATTTAATATGTGGCCAGTGTGGATGATAGCCATTTCGTACATACAAAGCGCCAAATTGTTCTACTAAACACATTATTGTACGAGGTTATTAGGCAACAAGCCAATAATAAACCTGTAATTTTCGAACTTTTTCCCGTTTCGAAGCTTTGTTTTCGAACCCCTTAAGGGGATCCTGGAGTCGTCTGTTTTACCATGAATTTTATTCCAACTACAATTTTTTTGGCTGCATAGAACAACAAATCCTTTTTCACAATTACAATACACACAGAAATGCATTGTACTTGACTAGACTTTATGTTAAAAACGGAAAAACATTTCGTAAATTACAGTTTTGTTACCGACTTGGGGCTTTCCTCCTATGATAATATGCTTATAATATATAAGGTGCGCAGTTTGTACGTACAAAATGAGACCTAAATACAAAGAAGACAGAAGGGAAGAATATAAGGAAACTTTTAAAAGAGACTTCAAAAGTGTAGTAAAAAAGATAGGTTGGAATAAAAATTTTGAGAACATGTGCATCTCTAAAATCGTGACCAAAAGTAAAACAGAGCACAAGATTAGGTCCTTGATATCGTGCAAAAGGATTTTTCATTCTGCGCAACCAATGAAGAGATTTTAAAAAAATGAATCTCTTCATTGGTTCCGCAGAATGAAAAATCTTTTTGCACGATGAAAGAAATCCTTTTGCACGATATCAAGGACCTAATCTTGTGCTTTGTTGGCACGCTTGGCCATGATTGCAGACGCATAATTTTCAAAATGAATCTTTTTTATTACATTCTAAATTTACTTCTAAAAGCATCCTCGTATTCGTTTATTGTGTCCTCAGTGTGGATGATAGTCATTTCGGATGTACACAGTGCCAAATTTTTATTATTGTACAACATTCGCCAACAAGCTCATATGATAACTGTAATTTTCGATTTTTTCTGTTTGGAAAGTAAAGTCTTGTTTTTCATACTACATTATGTGTACTTTTATCGTGCAAAAGGATTTTTCGTTCTGTGCAACAAATAAAAAGATCCATTTCTTGAAAAATCACTACTTTCGTCGGTGAGACGACTCCAGGATCCCCTTAACTACACAACTTTTATATAAAATAGTTTTTTATTTAAGACGTATTTTTCGAAATATTTGTGAATCAATAATTTATCCTGACACAAGATAAATGTCAGTTTGTAGCTCAAAAAAGTTTTGAACATGTAGATTACCTTGACACACAATTATCCAGTTCCAGTTCATGAATACGAGACGCGCTTTATTCTAAGAATATCCTTCAGCTAAATATATTTTTTTGGCTACAACTGTTTTGAAAACAAGATTTTGGATTATAAATTGAATGAGTTTAATTTTAAATTCTTTATTATTATTATCTTAAATTAAAATTTAAATGTAATTCAATGATCTGGGAAGAAAAGTAACGATCAAAATACCGAATTTTCAATAAGTAAAATAGAAATAGTATAAATCTATGTTTTTATTTCATTTCATGTTTATCCATGTTAGTTAACAAACTTTTATTATAAACTTAGTATATCTTATATGTCACACATGTACACATGCATCATAAATTTATGACGTGCTATATACATACATATACGCAGTTTTCAATTTATTACATTTACATTCTTGAAATGAGCAGTGACTGATCGTGACCCGAATAATTCGCTTCGCCGATCAAAAAAAAGTTATGTCGGCAAGGGTGGCTATTTAAAACTTTAACACAATTCTAGTTTGCTTGCGGATGCATCAGCTTGTGAGAGAGGATGCGGGGACTGGGGAAAGGCGATGTGATATTTTGGAGCTTAAAGCGACTCACGCGTGTGTAAGCGGATGAGGTCGCGATGAGGAGGAACATGAAGAGGAAAGGAGGGCTCCAAGAAGCAGCGTGACAGCCAGAACTGTACGAACCTCCGTCGCGGTCGCATCGTCGTCGCGTATCCTATCGCACTCGCACGCGCGCACGAAAGTATCAATTCATCCCTTAGGTGAAACTCGACACGATCGAAAAATTAACAGTATCGAAATTTCGAGATAAACAGAGAAGAGAAGAAGACATCATCTTAAACCATGGTGTACGAAAGCGACTTCTACACTACCCGACGGCCTTATTCCCGGCCGCTCGTCACTTCCTACAGCGTAACGGTCAGTATTTTCGAACTACTTTTTGGGGCTTTCTTTTCATGTCAAGAGAGAGCGGGCCGGCAATTTTAATGTTTTTGATACATGTGACACTAACGTAGAAAATGCGAAAGAATGAGAGAGCGAGAGAGAGAGAGAGAGAGAGAGAGAGAGAGAGAGAAAGAGAGAGAGAGAGAGAGAGAGAGAGAACTCCGTGACTGTACATCCCTGTAATTGTCAATTGAATATCTACATGTGTTGAATTGTGCCGACGTCTCATTGCGATTGAAAAAAAACTTAATCCCTATTTTCGACTCGATATATGAACATGTACTTGATACATTGAATTCTTTTTTTGATTTTGTAAACATAGATTTGTGGTTGTAGATGTTACATTTCCATTTTAGAAATTAAATGAAACTAGTAAAAAATCAGTTTAAGTTAAAACTGTTGATCAAAAGAACGTGATTGTGTGGATAGTTAAAATATCAAAATTATAATTAAAGGAACGGTTAGGCAAAAATGTAAGCTGATGACAAAATCGTAACGCTGACCTGCATTCTGTTGATCGCAATCTTGTTGCGGTCACGACCAACATTCCGCTGTGAGGCGCCGTCATATGACAGACAAGCGAAAACTTGGCACTTATACCCCTTGGTCCGTTGATGAAGTAGATTAGTAATAGAGAACGGACGGCGCGATCGAAAGCCTTTAACGATTCTTCCGATCGAGGATTTCTCACATCCTAGTTTATAATTGAGCTTCGGCGCCGTCATCGCCGTCGCCTCTGCCGCGACTTACCATTCCATCACCAGACAGATCTCGACTTCCACACTTCACTCCAATCATTATATACTACCATATCTTTACCATTATTTATATTAGCATTATGTTACCACGTATACTATTACCATTATTATCGCTCCTTTGTACTCGAGAACATGCACTCGGTGTCCGAAAGGACAGTAAACGACTAATCCTTTGATTTCTAATCAAAGATTTTTTAAAAAAAGTAGAGACAGGAAATGCTAGAAGTTCCGGTAAGGAACAAATTGTTATAGATGATTATAGTTTGTCAAAAAAGAGTATGACCGACATAACTTTAAAGCCAGTTAATATAAGAATCTAATAACAAAAATATGTACATGGTATATTGATTAGAATTAAATATATTTCTATTAAATGGTTTATTTAATAACATAAATTCATATAATTAACAGTTTATATTTACACGTTAAGTAGTTCAATCGCTACTATTACCGATAAGCGTTTGGCATCTTTAAGACATGCGTTTTATTTTAAGCTTACTGCGTGATCTTAAATCAAAGGTTGCTAAATCGATTATAATACAGTGACACAATTACTTGGCAGTGTTAACCAAGGAAGGTTTGTTCTCCTGGTATTCTAAACATAATTTTTGTAACACTGGCATTAAGAGATCAAATTAAATCAATTATATATTTTTATTCATTCCATTTATTATTGAAAACACTGTTCTCTTACAAAGATGTAAAGATAATTAAGACGTGTTGCATAATACATTATAGAGACTAAAAGCCTTGACATAAGGAACAACAGTAATACGTATAGACAGTAATACGTAAGCAGCAAAGGAGTCGAAAAATCATGATCGAGATGGTATTGTCAAAAATCTTAATCATGATTTGTCGATTCCCTTACTGCTTACGTTTTCCCTTGTGTTGAGACCTTAATGCGACCTTTCTTGTACTTTATGTATGATATAAACTATCTCTAGTGAGATTGGAACAAAAGTTATGTTATTTACAATCGTTTTTGACAGACTATATACACATATTGTTTATCATACTGTTTTCAATAGTCTTCGCAATAAACATAACAATTAAGGTATTTTTTGTTTTTCATTGTTTCCCTTAAGTAATATTATAGTAAGATTTCCCTAATAATAAGATACTTAAATTGGATTCTAAATTAGTGCGAATCTGGCCGATAAATAAACAGATTCATAAAGATCTTTCTTGGGGATTTATTTTAGTGATTTCTTTTATTCATGTTTAGTACTATTACATTTTTGACAAATTAGAAGACTAGCGTTGACTTCTGTTCTATGAACGTATTGCCTATGTCTGTGGTTTTGGATCGATATTGAGCATCTATGCGTGTGTGGAAAAAAACTCGCCGCATACCGTTCGTGCTAATTGTGAACTTTTTACGGAAAACTGTAGATTTATAAAATTATTTTATACAATAATAGCCAATAAGTGTTCCTTTAACAGGTAATTATTACGTTGTAAAAGCTTAAAGAAGACAGTATCAAAATGTAAAATTTGTAAAAATTACACAATCTTTTCTGATTTTGTAATAGAGTTTTAGACCATGGAAACAATACATATCATGATTATTTTTAAAAAGTTATGTGTAATTTTAATGCAAATATGATACAGGTCAGAAATATCAAAGAATGTACTTTCTCAAATATATATTGAATTGAAGAAAGATGCTGACATAATATTTCACATTCTCAATCATATTGATTAAAACTAAATCGATTTGATCTAGACTTTATGATAAAAAAATTATCTTCGTACCTGTCCTTAAAATAATTATTACACAAATAGGTAATGTATAATAAATTTAAACGTTTTACTCAATGTATATTAGATATCATTAGTTTTGCTTGTTAGAGATTTTACTTTATTACTGTTGACGAGAGGCTTGTTTTAGACATAGAATTATTAAGAATCTATATTAATTTTATAGATTAATTAATGATTTGATAATAAATGGAAAGCCAAAGTATTAAGACAAATAGTATAACATTAACAGAAAAATGCCTTTGCAAAAGAAATTAAAGTGATTCAAAGATTTATATTCAGTTCATGGTTAATCATGGCAAAACTTTAACTCTGCAAATAATAACATCGGAAGCTACAGTTGCGATTGCCAGTAGCAACTACGTAAAATTATAAGTATTGAGAGATATAAATTTTGAAAATGTAAGAACAAAATTACGTATTATTGTCTTCATTGATATCACAAAGTCAGAAACTTTCAGAAAACAGAAACAGAAACAGAAACTACAAACGAATTTGTTGCATTTCGAAAGAAATTCTTTTTGAAGATTTATTCAGAAATTTTTTTATACGCTTCATATAAATCCTGTCGGGCTCAATTCCAATTGTCGGCCAAATTCATTTTTCCACCAGCGAATCCAAGATTCTCGTTGGGTCGCGCCACGTCTAAGTTTAACACCGCGAAGTCCCGGAAAACGGCTGCAACGCTATGAATAGCTTCCGTTCTGTAATTCCTTGCTCTCCGGTACAAATCTATTTATAATGATTTTGGATTTTCTGATGTTGGATGATTCCTGACTGGTTTTATATGTCACTGTGTGCTCCACGTAAACATTTAATAACGTGAGAACATTCAGATTACAAGTATTTTATTTTATTACACTTTGTATGTCAAGAGTACATCAAATTGTTACGTAGTGATTAGCATTGTTTGATACTCGCTCGTACTTAATATACATTTATTTGTGAAGATTAAAATTATAATTCCTCATCTTGCAGAATCGCTAAATATCGGAAGTATCATTTGCGAAAAATTAGGACCATAAAATTAGTTGAAAAGACGATATAATATTCAATAAAATTGGAATATATTAGTAATTAATAAATATATGGAATATATTAGTACTATAGTAAGAGACAATAAAAAGAGATTTGCAATGCAATGCAATGTTGTTTCCAAATTGTGTCCAACATGCCAATTTGTGTGTGCTGATTACAGCAATAATAACAGATTATAATTACGAACATTTATTAATATATTAATATTAATAATACCTTACAATTATATTATACAATAACATATTAATAAATATATTACAATTAAAAATGTTTATTACAATATAATAAAATACAATTCTTTTAATTGTATAATTATATTTATTATCTAATTATAATTGTATTTTTTATTATTGTATAAGATTTTATAATTATATAAGATTGTAATTGTAAAAACGTATTATTATGCTATTTTAATTACACTAAATTATCTGGATTAGAATAATATTATATATTACATTTAATTACAATCAATATAATGATCATTAGATATTCCAACGATAGTTATATCTATGGTCGATTACATTTATATAATGACAACATAAGGAAGAGGATATACATATGCAATTATTATATCAAATATCAACTCAAACTTTTTTGATATCGATATAGAATACATGTTGCTTCGCGTTATTGATAGAAATTGTCTCATATTAAAAGGTTATTAAAAGGTATTAACTATAATGGTGCGCACACGTAAAATTACGCTTTGCAGATCATCATCCACGATGATTATTAAAATGTTTGTCGTTCTACATTCCCGCGACTCAGGGAGAAAATCGGTGTTCCGTTACTCTGCCCTAATTTAGACACACCGGCCGCGGCGGCGCGACGCAAGCCGACGCCCACCGTCGGATTTCCGACGATTTTCGCAGCGCGTGAATTCATATATGTGCAGGCCGACGCCAGCATGTGGCAACGTAAAAAGAGCGCAAGATATCGTCTCTTTCTGTATCACCATCTATCTACTTTTCGTGGAGCACTCATTGATTTATTCTACTCGCATTTTATTTTTTTGTTGAAGAAATATTGATGAAATATTTGATGTCAATCTGTTTTTATTCAGTTGGGATAAAGTCGCAAAAAAATATGTAAATGGTTTGATCTATCATATCTAAATTATTCCGAAAAATATATGATATCCTCGAAATATTTTTCATATCATTTCCTGTAATTATATAAATATAAATATAAAATATATATAAATGTAATTACTGATGGCTTCGGATAGATACCGCGTTTCATGACAGCCGACGTTTCGCAGACATTGCAGTCCGCATCATCAGGGTTGAGCTCTGATACTGATTGTGAGCTCCCTTGGTTTACGATAATCCTTATATATCCACATTAATTAATCGATTAATCGATTCGATTAACATTTTTCTCTTTCGAGTTCGAGGAAAGATTCTTCTCCGAATTTTCGTTAAATTTCATTCGGGTTTGTTTTAATGCCTTTTTGTCTAATGCGAAAGTGTCTTTTATGTTCGAATCGGGATGGAGAGTTTCAATTAATATATAATGTATATAATGTAAATATAAACATAATTTAAATTTTATTTATATAAATAATAATAGACATAAATAAAATTATAATATAATATAAACATAAAGATTATAATATAATATAAAATATTATAATATAATATACAAATAAAAATCAATTTTTTATACTGATGGACTATGCAATGTGCAGTAATTCTCTCTAAATTATTATGATATATGACATATACAGGCCTTTGCTTTCACGTATATTTAGTTAGTGCATCTAAACAAAAATACATATTTAATATCTTTATAACATAAATATCTTTATAATATAAATTTCTTTCTTCATCGAGTTTTTAATTACTATAATAAATTAGTTACACTATTCAAAATGCATTTAAACATAGATATTTAAATTATTAGCACTACCCTGCACTAAAACTGAACTTTAGATATATAACTGGTATGTCTGAACAAAGATTTACGTCACAATTTTGATATAGGTATGCGCTTGCAACATATCATCACTACACATTGATTGTGAAATAAGTAACGGTAATAGAAGAGAGATAATTTTAATAGAAAAGCATACTGATGACACATTTCTATTCTTTGTACTTACACAGCAAAAATACATTGTGTTTCTGTTCAATCCTCGTTAAAATTTGTATGTTAAAAACACAATATATTCATGTGTAAATTGCCGTTGTGTTAAAATTGAACTTTATTAAAAATGTTAAATTTATAATCAACTATACTGCAAGTGTTAAAATAATATATTTCATATTTTATATGTAATATTGAGACTTTCACTCTACAATAATCATCACGTATTAAATCAACTTTTTCCAAACGATGACGCACAGTGTAACATTGTTGCAAACCGTACAAATAACATTTTTCTTAAATAAAATTTAACGTTATGAATATTTATTTTATATAAAATTTACTTCCAAATATTGTAGTTTTTCTACTTATTTTATATTAAATTATTTACATAATATTGAAGTCATTGTTTGACATATTCGCATTATGTTAAATTAACATAACCATTTGAGTGGACCGTTTGGAACATGAGAAATGTATTGAATTTAACACAATTTTTTGCTGTGTAAGCATGTATATACACCTGTTTGATACTTTAACAATAATCAGCAATTAGGAATTTATGGTGGCGATCATAAGTACTTCAATTTGTTCAAGTTGCTGTGAAATTTTTGAAACATTATTAGTAATGTATATCCTTTTTGAAAAAGAAATATGTTTCATATATGTCATGAAATGTTTTAAAACCTAACGAAAATTTTTGATTAATTTTTCTCTCCATAAATGTATAGTACACTCCTGTAAAACACAATTTTATGTAACATAGATTCGTATAATCCAGCAGAAGAATTGCAAAAATAGAAAAAAGAAAAAAAATGTACATATGCATATTTGGGATGGATAAGAAAAGTTGGAAAAAATAATGTTTGAAATTTTTAAAAAATATTTTATTAATGTTGTTAAATAGAGGCATTTTTACCTAACCATAAGACTTGTGTATAAAACATTTTTCGAATAGTTTTCAAGATATATCGAGAAAAGTAAAAGATTGCTCTATATACGTATGAAGGGTGATTTCACCCCTTAGATTCGTGTTTGGGCCATAAGTAAAAATTTTTAAATTCATCTATAAACCCTCCCTACATGTGTGTATAAAGTTTCATCAAAATCAAAATCAGTCCGCGACGTTTCCCTTGTAAAAAAAATATCATTTTTATATCTTTGGAATTTTTTATATAATGTTTCTTTTTTGGGTGAAATCCATATCATGTAACGCACATTTTTATTAAAACTATTATGTCAAAAATTATTATGCAATAGATATCTTGAAAATAAATTCAAAATAGACGTGTTTTGCTTAAATTACTTCATCCAAAAGACTTCTTCCATTTATTCAGCGCGCGAGTGTTTTGAGTGAACAGTCATCGTTTTGGTATTTTTAATCGCGTCCTTTGTCTTTGATTATTTTGTAATCAGAATTTGGAGATGCATAACGTGCAAATTTGAAGAAGGAGAATTTTATTTGACTTTGCGTGAAAGTTACGACAGTGAATAACGTAACAAAGCATCATAATTAATTGAAATTTCAATTAAAACTGGATTGTACGTCTCAGTACTACGATAACGGCCACAATTTAAGCAAAAAAAATAGACATGACAGTGTAATGGGAGAATGGGAGTGTGGAAGCTCGAAGACGTCGGTGAGCGCGAAAACGCTCGAACACTACTTATCGAATTCGAGAAAAACTCTGTCGAAAAACTTCAAAAACTTTCAAGATTCCCAATACGATCCCAATGGAATTACGGACGAGTAAAGGACGAATAAAGACCCAAAGTTCAAAACTGGGCGATTGCGATGATCTTTCGAATTGATGATTAGCGAGAGGATTAATGCTCAGGGACTTTAAGATGACCCTGATGGACTTTTTATCGAGTATACACTCGAACTTGCAGAACGAAACGAGGAAGCAGGACTACTTCCCATGGGAAAAGGTGCCATTTGTACCGCGGCCATCCCTCGTGTCTGAGCCGTTCACTGTGTGGGGTCGCAAACGGCAGGATCCGTCCAAAGAGTTCTATCAGTACGCTACCCTGCCGGATAAGGAGGGTGTAGTACGTGGCAAGGACATCGCCAAGGAAGATCACGTTCGTCAATTGGTGGATGGCGGCGCTGTCTCCAAAATCAGCTTGGACGCCGCTGCTGAACTGGCCACCCGCGGCCACGTCTTCAAAAAAGGTGTACTGGCACGGCCGCCTAATAAACTTCGACATGCTACTGGGCCCGCCACTGGGCGTACCAAGATCTTGATGGCCTTGCAAACGCCATCTTGGTATCGATTCTAACGATGAAATATTGGAAAATCGAAGAGACAGAGAAGTTATGTATTTCGATAATGCTCTTCGAGAAGGAAAATCGAGAAGAATAAATAATATCGCAAAATGACATTTGTAAAACGTATATTATACTGTTAAGCATATAAATGTTAGTCTCATCTCTACGAAACAAGGATGCAAAGTGGAAATTATCACATCGATATTTTAATATTAGGAAAATATTTCTTATCTCTATCGCTGATATTATGTAACGTTACAAGCTTACATTTTAACTTGTGTTTCAATATATTGATAATAAATCAGTCACTATTGATTATTTAAAACACTTTTTTCAAGTTGCATGAAATGTGGAATGTTGAATCTGTTTATCTCTTAAAGTTTTTATCTAATAGTCTCTTGAAATGCAAAGAAATTATAACATTACATAATATAAAAACGTTTATGAAACTATTGCAATTATAAATATTCAAATAAAATATTCAAAATTCGGATTTTAATGCTAAAGACATTATATAATTAATTTATATAGTATAAAAGAATAAAAATGGACGACATTTAATATTTATTATTATTATCAGCGTTTACTGGTTTTACTTTGTATTTTCCATCTACGATTCTGAACGCATATTTACCGAGTACGGATTCTTGTAGTTTTTTTTATAACTTATTCATAAAAGAATTTATATACCTACATCTATTTAAATACGCAGTGTGTATATTATTTGTTGATCTTGTAATAAATTTAAAAATAGTGATCTCTTTTCCACGATAATGACCTTTACAATTACAGCATAAACGCATAACAGTTACATACAACGCTTATAGGATTTCATATTAATTTCTTTTTCATGCAGTTTAATGCATTCCATACTATTTACACATTTCCACAAGTTTTGTTTTCTTTTGGATTACTCAGATTAGCAAGTTTTAGTTTTTGTTAGCACGAATGAACATGCATACTTTGTATTCACACATGTATATGAGGAAGTCAATAAAGTTATTATTATTTTGCAAAGAAGAATACAAAGTTTATCGGACTTATTTGTTCCTTCTAAAACTACACTTTGCAAAGAGTATCAAAATACAAAATGTATCAAATCCATTTATTCGTTATAGACAATACAAATGATATTTCCGGTATTGATTTCAGTATGTGATTTAGTAATCGAGAGTTTAAGTAATCCATATTAACATCCGAACTTAATTTTAAGTGAGACTATTGCCTATTCCAATCTTAATTTTTATTAGTTAAAACCTTCCTATTATTAGGTGTACAAATAAGTAATCTACTATTTTATATACATATATATGAAACAGTAATTTTACTGCAATCTACTGTATTTTGCGACATTTTGCAATGTGATGGGAATCGATAACTTTGTTAAAAAGTAAAAAAATAAAAATAAAAATGATATGCTGAGGCGATAAACGTAACTTCAAAAATAATATTGCTTAAAGTGGCTATAAGGAAGAAGCATATTCTCTATTGTATTTTATACGCATTCCAGTAAGGAAAAAATATTGCGAAAGCGTATAAATCAATTTGTATTATCAGCAAGAACATCGTATCATATGACATATGTAAATATTGGTTTAAAACGAAATTTTTATCTAAATCCAAAAGTTACAAGATGAAAATTATATTTTAATCCAAAAAGAACTTGTAGGAAAATTAAATTTTAATTAAAAAAACTTGTAGGCCTGCATTTCAGAATTACCAAAAAGTTACAAGTTTTGCATAAAAAAAGCTCTTTATATGAAAAGATTGTCGTCCACTCGAATTATTGTATAGGATTGCACGGTCTTATGCAAAAAAATTGATCAAGGACATTGTCATGCTGGAATTGTCTGAAATGTTTTATTCCTATTTTATTCATTCAGCGTTCTCATTGAACATAAATTATCACTTATTTTAGTCTCTGTAGCATGCTTTGTCTAATAGAAAATTTTAAAATATCAAAGAAAAATAACAAAATAGCTTCATAAATTCATCGTAACTAGAGACCAACCTTTTTATTGAACCCGAATCTATGAAAATGGAAAAAAGTATTAAAAGAACGATGGGAATTAGATTCATGATTGAATTCAATCTGTATATTTTGATAATAAACATTAAATTTCATAAAAAAATAGTGGATTTAAGTATTTGTATATCTAATATTTTAATATTTATAATTGGAGTCAAGTATGATAAACATACATGTTTGTCAATTAGAAAAAAATTGAGAAAGATTTTGAACGAGACACCGAGTGCATCAAACAAGATAGATATGTGCAACGCACACACAGACATACAAACACATAGGCACACATAGACACAGCATGCATACATTTATGCACACATGCGCTACGTACGTACATTAGCAATATTATCCGCACGTTTCTTGGCAAGGACGCGTATCATTGCCCAACATTCGAAGTGTCTCGAATATCTCGGCAAGGAGATATTAATGTTACATATTATGTATCACATTGCGCGTTTATAGTTGGCCTCAACACGTTGTGTGTCTACTCTGGATAGATGGACGTGCCATATATATGTAATATTATCGCAATCACATGTCGTGATCCATCAGACTTCTGCATACAATTAATGAATACGAACCATTCGCTCGCTATCATGTTAGAACCTTCATTTCCAATTTCCTTCTCTCTCGAGTCTCTTAACTTTTCCATATCTGTTGTAAATAATAATTAATAGAATAATCGTATCGCTGTGCGCGAAATGAAATTACGCGTGTTTACGTCTCAAATCGATTGATTTGCATCATTTTCAAAAGGCGGAGACGTTCAAAAGAAAACGAAAATTCCTTGTATTTCCCACGTTATTTCGACGATTCGGAGATTACTTTTTAACCAATTAACTTCATGAAATTAATTTTGCAAAACTTAACTTCTTTGAATAAAACAGAGGCGACAATAAGTAATTGTACATTAACAATATTAACAAGAAGCAGATCATGCGATACAGTCGTACCGAGTTGCATAAAGATCAGATCATGGATGAGCGTCGTTCCGTTTCTTAAACAATTTCATTTTCTCCTCCATGTCGTTGACCTTAATTAACCCGGAATCCGTAGACACCCCGTCACTACGTGGTCCGTGACTATCCGGAGGCTGGAGTGAGGTCCGCTCAAGAACAGTACAACTATTCTTACGTCAACTCCAGCTCGTCCAGCTCATCGTCAGATCCGTACAGCAGTCGTCCGCAGAGAACTACGTATAGCCAGGAAAGTGTCATCAAGAAAGAGAGCGGCCCATATGGCTCGTACTCGACCGAGAGGTCAACAAGGACATCATCCGGCGGCGGACCCGGGAGCTATCGCTCCTCTTACCAATCCACCGCTTCCGGTCGTCTGCCCGGCGGCACCAGTTACCGTCACTATTCTTACCGCGTCTAAATTTTCTCGAAATTTCTCGTCGTTGATTACACTTTGGCTTCATCGACTCTGATGACTTTTCAAATTCTCCTCGCACCGGCGACTTGGCAATCACCGAAATAACGCGTCTGCATTTTATCGTTATTTGCTAAAGATATTAAGTTTGCAAAACTTTGCCACATCACGAAATATCACGAACTTAATCTGTGCAAATCATGTTATAGACGTGAGAATTTATTCATGTAAAACAAATGTCAATAAAAGTCGAAACGCGTGTTATTTATTGGAAAGAATGCGAAAGTTTCGATATATGTATTACTATATGTAAGCAGAGGTTCCGTTCCAAGAAGAATATCGCATTATTAAATATTACGAATAGTTGATAAAATTTCTACTTCGACAAGCACTGTCAAATTCGACGTAGTAGCAGCAGCAATGAAAGGATAAGAATGCGTTAAATTAAAAATCTTGTATCATAATTTAAATTTATTTATTAAAAAGTAGGAATCATTATACATCAATTTTTGAATCGAAAGATCAAAGACGTTAGTTCGGAATGGTTGTCAGAACTGATGAAATCGGGATATCGTCTTCCTGTCGCCTATTGAATCAGAATTTTTTAAATTTCGTCAAGATTCTTTTTTTATCAATTTTTTTCTAGCGCTTAATTTGCTCGATAAAATCTTTTATACCTTAAATGGCAAGAAACGGCAAAGGAAACGATTCTGATATCTTCGCGCGCGCGCGTGCGAACACTATTATTCTTCGAATTCCCTGTAGCCTAAAAAACAAAAGAAAAAGCATTACGCAGCTGCATTTAGAAAGGTATTAATAGCTAGTCATGCTAATAGCGATAACAGTAGTAAACGAAAATTATCGTGCTGGCATTTTTTATCGATCGATGTAACAATGTAGCTATGTAAGACAAGTAGTTTCTGATTTTTTCATAAAAATTGTCACACTTAATTTGAATTCGTGATTCTTAACAATAATTTTATATTTTGGACGATTTCTCTAAAACAATCTATATTGTGCAACGCAACAATTTTAAATAAGCAGTAAAATACGTGAAAAGCATTGTATCAATATGTATTTATTTTATACCATTATTATGCGATTTTAATCGATATGATGAAGACATTTATGACACGATATTCAATTACGAATCAAATGTTGCTTGCATAAGTTCGCGAATTGTGTAACGTTGTTGTGTTTATATTTAACTGTCTAATATATCTATCCTTTTCCTGTCTAACTCAGTCCTGCTTTCCTTACTTTGGGAATGTTCTTTCTTTTCGTGTAATCAAATGAAATTCTTCATGAAAATGATATTTTTAGTTTAACTAAGATTTTAAATCGGGCAACTTGTATTTATGTTATTTTGCGAGATGCGTTATTCTGGGATAATTGTAATCTCAGAAAGTATAAGAAGTGTTGTGTGTGAATAAAAGGAATTGGTTCTCAAAGAAATCGCTTTAATAAAGAGATACTGTCTTAATCTATTTGAAATACTATCATAATGATAGTATTAGGAATAAAGATAGAAAGTTTTATTCAATTTTTCAGGTTTTCATTGTTACGGAAGAAACATATGTGGCAATTTTATGTCATTTATTTGCATTAAACTTTGTTAGAAAAAAATGTGGCAATATTCAACGTGTATGTTAATGTTTAATGTTTAGACTTTTTGAAAATTGTGCAAGAATCAAATATCATCGAAACTATTCGTGTAACTTTGAGCGGCCGTTGTGCGCATGCACGTACACAGACGCACATCGCACATACAGACACAAAATTTGTATATTGTGCATCTTTGAAGAATTACATGCCTTAAAAATAGATTATCTTGTCTTTTGAAATTATGATTACCTTGATATTAAGAACAGTTGCTTTCCATGCAGCAATCTTTTCACCAAACAAAACGTGCTGTACTAATCGTGACTAACAGTGATTTATCTATCTATTTATTTATTCTTTATTTATTTATTTCATTCTCATTATCATTACCATCGACAGGATCATAATCATAATTATCATTATCATCGTTATCGTCATTGTCTCATCTCGATAGACACACAACGCGACAATTGGCCAAATCAGATATTAATATTAGGTATACAAATATAAATTTGGTGCCTATTATTTACACAGATTATAAGATGTATTTGTAAAAAGCAAGAACAATTTTAATCATCAAAATACTGTTTAATATTTTCGAAGACTGCTCCAGCTACAGTTCCATTAAACAGCTAGCGAATCCTTTATCAATAAAACCTTGTCGGTTATGAGTTGATAGAGTTGATCGATACTTTCTCGGATTTCTCCCATAGTTTTACAATAAGTGTCAGGCAAGTAATATTGAAGCGATCATGACAAGTGATAATTTGAAGGAGCTAAGTTTGGTGAATACACCGCGTGAAGGAGAATTTTCCAACCCAAAGTGAAGATAAACTTTTTCGTCTTCTTCGTGATACATGGCCAAGTTGTCATGCTGTAAAATGACTTGCCAAGTTCCCTGGCCAACAAATGGTCTTTTTCGCTCCAACTCATTACTGAAACGGATGAGTTATTGTTGATAGCAGTAATCTGCAGTAACTAGCCTGGATGTAGCAACTTATAATATCCTACATCCTTGATATTCCACCAGATGTAGTACCTTCTTAGCATAGATTTCGCAGTCGATATCGATAGTTGACCGAGGTCCACAATTTTCTGTATTTATAGTTGCCATACAGAATCCATTTTTCATCACTGTGATAATTTGGTGTAAAAAACTCTTGGTAATTATACATTATACAGCTTCAATGACCTTGACTTTGACCTATATCGTAGAGCTTAAAATCCTGAATAGAAAAAGGTTTTAATTGGTGCTCGTTTTTTATTAAATAGTTATTAATAAACCAAGTTCAATAAAAGATAAATTTTAAAACGTAATTTTCTATAATAACTATCGAATGGAAAGATATTTATATTTAGAGCAAGTTCGAGACAGCTGGCCATAGTTTTTTTTCTGAATGCCAAAACCATATCGCATTTTGTAATAAAAAAATCTTAAAGAAATAAGCTAGTATTATTTTAAATAAATTTCTTTGATAAAACATTGTTTTTAGAACAAAAAAAAATATATATAACCTTCACAAAATTATTTTAGAAATGCAAAGACCTTGGCTATCTCTCCTATTATGTTATGGGAGATGGCCATAAGATATAAAGTTAATTGCTCAACCCTAAAATTAATGCGAAAGTCCATCTCATAATCGGCTATCTCTCCCGATTATTCGAAAAAAATAACCATAACACCTCATAAAACATGGCGAGCACAAATGGAAACTGTATGATGTCAACTACGCGCGAGAGCTCTAAATAAATAAACCTAAAATCGTGGTTTCTCAGTTCAAGTCAGATATTTCTGATATTTGTGCGGAAACAGTAACATATAAAAAAATTGTCAGCAAACAGTTTAAAGTTTAAAATTTTAAATGGAAATATCTTCACAACTATGTTTTTCTGCAGAACACTATAACTCATATTGCGCATACAATTAAAGTTCACAGACTGAGTGATAACACAGCAGCCAGTAGCGAAATTACAGTGATTATCTCTTTCGTATAATGACCATTTATTCCGAAATTACTCTACATTGTTATTATATCCATTAGAGATAAACAAAGAGATTGCTCGAATAGTAAACGATGCCTCACATATCTTTCAATTAACACATCAATTCCTAACATTCGGCATTATAATTATGTACCACAAAATACCACAAAATTTTGCATTTGACATATGATTATAACAGTTTAATAGTATTTCTGGCATAGAAAAGTTATCATAACGTCGTGACTGAGTAAAAAATGTCCGCAATATAATAAACTCATATATCTCAATATAGTGCAATCTTTTATTATCCATTGTAATATTTATTACAGTTGTAGTATGTTTATTTATTAAGTTTATTTGTACGTTAATATATTGGAATTATCAAAAATATGTCATTTTATTTGTTATTTTTTCTATTTTATTTGTTGAATTTTTCACGATAATTATTTTTGCAAATAAAAAAAGTCTATTAGATCTCACACGATTGTTGATTGGATAAATTTTTGTCGTAAGGTATGTTTCACAACTTAAATATAAAATATATTTTTATTCAATTTCTTCTTTTAATTACATATTTTCATATAGCTTCTGGTACAATAGATATTGTACAGCGAAAAACAAATCGAAAGTTTAAACGCAATCGTCGAAATTGATGAGGCCAGATTTGGAAGACGCAAATATTATTGTGAACGTATTTTCTTTTAAATCTAGACACATGCAGAATTCTCTCTGAACCTTTGCCAGTTGATGTAATCGAACAGAAATGACTTGTTGCGTTACTCTAAATTGTTTTGCGAGCTCTTGTTATGATTGGACGACTTTTTCATCCAATAGCTGCTCTAGTTTTTGAAGTTTGGAGTTACGTCGATATTACTAATTTTTAAGATCAACGGTCGTTACAAAATTTCTTGTCCTATTATTGCATAAATTATATATAAATATTTATATCATATTTTATAAATTATTGCCATCTAAATCTTTATCAAATAATTTCAGTTATCTAATTAGCAGTGTTCTTTTGTTATTCAAACGCGAAAAGAATGCAGTGCCGAATATCGGTTATGTTTACTACTATTTTATGAAATAAAATAGTTGTCCATTCGATCAAGGGTGTTCCCCCTTCAATATCAAAAGGTCAATATTTGCAGGCAATGGTCATTTTAATAAAAAAAATACTCATATGAACGTGTGTCCTATTTCGAACTCGATTTTCCGAGTCAGAACTATTTGAATGTATAGTTGCAAAATTACTGATAAAAAAGAGATTCTATATACTATTTCTAATATTTATTGTTCTGGTGGCATAATTTATAATAAATTTTCAAAAATTTCAACGTCTCTACATCAATGCATTTTTTTCATGTAAACATTTTTGCTTAAAATGACTGATATTATCACCTCCCAGAATATTGATCTGTCTTCCTGGGACACCCTATATAGCGTTTTAGAAAGCTATCAATACTAATGTCGATACTAGAAAATATCATAAGGGTAGAAAAATATTAAAATTTTGTTATTTTTTACTGTTATTGTTGTTTAATAGTGTTATGCTTACACCAATATAAGAGGGCCAAAATATATTTGTATACCTAATAAAAAAAAAAAAGAAATTCGTCGCGGCATGCAAGATCTTCTGCATCCTTTTCTTTCTTTTTTTCCTTTAGTGACCTTTATTTCCTTTGTTATTTCCGTCCTCTCAAGATGCTATAAAAAAATATTAAGAGCACGTGACGAAAAGATTATCGAAGAGAAAACGATGAAGGAGATGGAGCACATGTCGTCACCCGTCACTAACCAAGCGTTATTCTTCTCTTTCTATCTATTCTGCCTTTCGCATGTGACTCCTTGTTCCTCGCCGTTGTCGTCTCCGCCACTGACATCGCTGTCGTTGCCAACAATATCGCCATTGGACGTCCACATACAAAATGAAAAAAAAAAAACATCTGTGCAGAGACCTATCATCTTACCGCTCTCTAGCATTATCCAGGTAAGTATTCTTAATACGTTGTTACTAATCAAAGAAGGTATCAAATAATTGTTTAATACGTTGTGTTATGTTTATACGTTATGTCCAACATCTTATTTGATGCCAGTAAATATAATCAATGACTTGTGATCAATATATGAAGTGACACACAAACAAATAAATTTATAATATACAATTGTATAGTTAAATTATTATGATTTTTTCTGTGCATATATTCTTTGTGGATGTATATAACTCTAAATATAATGGATACTCTGATAATATAATGAAACAAACAAATTGATAATTAATTATATTAAATTTAGCATACGATTAATGTGATATTATAACAAACAACAAAAAAGGATATCTCTTTATTTGACTTCAATATATTAGTGCTTGCAAAACTTTGTATGATTTTATAAAGCTATTTTTAATTAAGCTATATTATTAAGCTATTTTTATAAAGCTATATTTATTAATATTATTAACATATAATATTATACTAGTCGTTGCTATCAACAATCCTTTATCATCTTTTGAACAATAGTTTGATCTCGCATCGATGAAATGACTCATCTTTTGAGGCAATCCATTCATCGATCTATTTTTGGGATGCACTTCCTCAGCATTTCAGAATTTGTCCTGATGATAACAGCTCATAATACAACATTATTTTTTGGTTCTACCAGATATACAGGAGACCTTTATAACAGTGAATGATGCGTTTTGTGATTTTATCAATATCATTGCTACTGTTAAATAGATCCACCTTTCCTTACCCGTAACTATTTACCACAAAAAGCTCTTTCTTTTTTGCCTGTAAGAGAAAGAGACCGATCTTGAACCAATTTATAATTGCAGAGAATTTCCAGTTCATGCCACCATCTAAAAATCATCTTCCTTTCTTCTGAATTTTTTCCATTGCTTTTAAACGCTGGAATACCTGATTTATCAACTTTAAGCTGCTCTTTTAGCTTTTGTAACGCTTGAACCGAGCATTCGTTAAACAAATCTTTCAAATCGGTTTTCTTTATCTCATTTGAGCAACCAGAATTTATTACTCATCATTTTATCACCATTTAAACCTTTTAAATCACTTCTCACAGCAGCGGACACAATATTCTCAAATTAGTCTCTTCGTTGTTGCAGCGGTTACCTCGATTGAAATAGTAAAGCATTTAGTAGGGAAGATAAACTTTATCTGATTCCATTTTCAATTGTGTTAAATATTTCGTTCGGAAATGAAGTCAACTATTAATTCTGATCGAGTATTGGGGCTAACGTTTAAAAAATAATTTTAAGAAAAACAATTACAGTCATTTATTTGTAACTTTACGAATTTTTGAAAGGACTTAACAACACTATTCGTCAAATATCAAATACTTCGTGATCCGTATGCGAATGTATGTATTAATATATTGTATATAGGATGTACAATGATAAAGATATCAACGCTCGTAAGAAGGTAGAGTAGTTGAGTTAAATAGAAAAGTCCTGCACTATTTTACGATATTCGCAATAAGTTTTAAGATATTAATTAAAGAAAATTGACGGTTGAGCGTGTAAATCTCATGTGATGTGAACGCAGCAAAGTATATGGAATGCTCTAAACACGGAACGTCCGTATTAAATACTTTCGCAATGAGCGTAAATACGTGGCAAGGGGAAGACGATGACATACCGCTGGTATTTTTTTTCAAATATTTTCTAGGCGCGCAAATTAATTCGGTGTTTTTGAAAAAATTTGAGTCTTAAGAGCCTTGAAATTTGAATACTCTAAATTAATTATACTGTTCAACAAAAAATGACTTTTTTCGAATATCGGAACGAGACTAGTCGTTTTTATAATTTTTATTAGTTTTTATAATTTTTTGGACACAGAACACGAATCCAATTTCCAAATTGCTCCATCACTTCACAATTTTGAGAAATTTGCAATTAAAATTGCCAAAAAGGGCTATTTTGACGAACTTCATCATATTATAGCTACAAAATGTGACGTGCTGGAGTTTAATTGCAATCAAAATAAAGTATGTTGTTAGGACTTTCAACCCTCAAAAGGAAGTTTTGGTATGGATTATCATAAGATATCCATGGTTAAATATGAAAAGTATATGAGGATCTGAATAACTCCGGTCCTTCAGTTAGTTCGCGCACACGCACGCGCGCGCGCGCGCGCGCGCGCACACACACACACACACACACACATTATTTAATTTTTATCCGTTATACTAATTTCAATATTTTGCGTTTTCGACATTGAATTCGTATTTAGTATCATGAAAGACATCTATACATTAATTTTTGTAACAATCTAAACATTTTTTTAAGTTTTAACATCCGTCACATTTAATCCACCATTTCTAATTTGACAATTTTGGCATTTGCCAAAAGTAAAATTAGATTTACAAAAAGTAAAATAATCTTTTAAAATAATCTCCCTTATTTAAACTTTAAGATTAGTTTACATCGAATTTAAATTTATAATGTTTTTATCGAAAGTGTATATATCTTCCAAACTTTTAAATGGAAAATTGTTTGTTTGTTTCTTTTGTCTGTTTTTGTCTATTATGAATGAAGCAGCAACTCAAATGCCGTACATGTTAAGTTTATTATAATGTTATAGATATTTATTAATGTTATCATAATTTCACAGATATTTATAAATACTGCAAACTTAAACTCTCTCAAAAGTAGGAAGAAAATTTTGTCTCAGAGGACTACTTTTCAATATAACTTAATATTTTTCGAAAATTTCATTTTACACATCTCGATATCTCGAGAATCATTTTACACATCGTTACTATTCATCGCTTAGAAATAAAACGCTACGCTTCGCTTAACATCTTATTATTACCTTCTTAACACCTTACGGGGCCATAGCGCTGATTACTTTGACCAAATATGAAAAGAGAAAATATAGAAATATGCTGTGAAATTTCAATAAATAATCTATAAAATAAAGATTAGCTTTATTTCAATTTATAACATATAAATCGGTAATACAACTGGCACTGATAATAAGAACTATAATACAACTGTAATAACCATAACAACAACTGAATGTGAAAACATCACCCACGCCGTCTCTTGAGCGTGATATTCAATTTTGACGCACTATTGCCCAGTGTTGCCAGTAGTGGGACTCTAACAGTAGACGGTAGTATTGGTGGGGATGGAGTGGGGATGGTTTCGTGCGCGCCGCGATTTCAGGTAACGTCGGGCAGTAGAAGAAGACAAGCATATCACTGTCTGTCTCACTCGCTCGCCTGTTCGCTCGCTCGTGAAGATCGCAACGACGAATTGGCATTATTGGCGATGCGCGGTACAAATCTGAATACAAACGTAATCTGTAATTCATCTCTTCATTGCTATATATATATATATATATATATATATATATATATATATATATATATGTATATGTATATATAAAAGCTACCTTCTGTTTGTTCATAACTATATAAGAGGAATATATTTGCAGTACGAAAACAATATATTGTGAAAATATACTGAATATATTTTTATGAGAAACAAGTTGGTGTTGCTGCGTGAAACAATAAACGTTATAATAAAAAACGTTAAGCGCACGCGTGCATACACACGCAGACACTCCTTTAATATCTAATATTTATATCCTTATTAAACTATTTTCTGACAATATGACCAATTTATTATTACCTTTATGCATATCATGAGTATTAGTCATTACTATGACATTCATTCTTATTATACGCTATATTCCTCACAACTGTATGATTATTGTACTATTTCTATGTAATATTTTATTGTATATTAACATATTTATATGAAAATTAACTTATATGTTTTTGTAATATATTTCTCCGTGTTATATTTACAGATGTACTTATTATTTTCTTATACTTCTCACGTATCCATAAGGAAACAAATGAAATGAATGTCATAGTAATGACTAATACTCATGATATGCATAAAGGTAATAATAAATTGGTCATATTGTCAGAAAATAGTTTAATAAGGATATAAATATTAGATATTAAAGGAGTGTCTGCGTGTGTATGCACGCGTGCGCTTAACGTTTTTTATTATAACGTTTATTGTTTCACGCAGCAACACCAACTTGTTTCTCATAAAAATATATTCAGTATATTTTCACAATATATTGTTTTCGTACTGCAAATATATTCTTCTTATATAGTTATGAACAAACAGAAGGTAGCTTTTATATACAGGGTGTTTCCTAAGTAAGTAGACAAACTTAAGGAGGATATTCCTTGGCTTATTTTAAGAAGAAAAGGTCATATAAACATATGTCCTAAACTGCTTTGTTTTCCAAAAAAAGTACATCACTGTTTTCGTTCACTTTTCGTTTATTATAGAACAGTTTGTGTTATTGCAAATGAAACAAATGAAAAACTTTTTGATTGGTCCTGTCTTTCTTCCCTTGAAACTTAACGGTGCTTCGTATCTACATTTTCTTGAAGATGAGCTACCTTTGGAAGATATTCCACTCATGCTCAGAAATAGAATGTGGTTTATGTATGATGGCGCTCCACCCCACTTTAGCTTAGCAGTTCGTCAATTTTTGAACAGGAAGTTTGCCAATCGATGGATCGGTCGAGGTACTCAAAGACCAAACCATTTATGGCCTGCAAGATCCCCAGACTTAAATCCAGTAGATTTTTTTCTATGGGGACAGCTTAAATCTTTAGTTTACGCTACACCTATTCAAAATGAAGAAGATCTCAGAAATCGCATAATAGATGGATGTGAAAGAATACGTAACACTCCAGGTATTTTTGAGCGTGTACGTCAATCAATGGAAAGGAGAGTTGAGGCGTGTATCATGGCTGCAGGTGGACATTTTCAGCAGTTACTGTGATGTTATTATTTTTCTTTTTAGTTACTATTTTCTTTTTCGTTATAATTTTTCTTTTTGGTTACTATTGTTTTTCATTTGTTTCATTTGCAATAACACAAACTGTTCTATAATAAACGAAAAGTGAACGAAAATAGTGATGTACTTTTTTTTGGAAAACAAAGCAGTTTAGGACATATGTTTATATGACCTTTTCTTCTTAAAATAAGCCAAGGAATATCCTCCTTAAGTTTGTCTACTTACTTAGGAAACACCCTGTATACATATATATATAGCAATAAAGAGATGAATTACAGATTACGTTTGTATTCAGATTTGTACCGCGCATCGCCAATAATGCCAATTCGTCGTTGCGATCTTCGCGAGCGAGCGAACAGGCGAGCGAGTGAGACAGACAGTGATATGCTTGTCTTCTTCTACTGCCCGACGTTACCTGAAATCGCGGCGCGCACGAAACCATCCCCACTCCATCCCCACCAATACTACCGTCTACTGTTAGAGTCCCACTACTGGCAACACTGCTATTGCCTCATCTATAACAGATGACAATATTCAATTTGAAGCGGTATTGAGTCATCCGACGATAAGGTGTTAATTCTGTCAAAAGCTTTTGCTTGAGCGCCACGTTTTGGCTTGCATTTTGACGTGTTTGGCTTCGCCGCGTTTTGCCACTGCCACGCGAGCATAATTAGTAAAGACAAGACATTCGTGTCGCCAGTTGAGGGGCATTCCTCATATGCCGTACGTAGCGCACAAGAGGCTCGTCACCATAATCCATACGCCAGTCCGTCATGTATACTATGCTGGTGCGATGATACCAATAAGAGTGCGGGCGCGCGTGCGGCCCAGCATTCTCGCAGCGGAACTCAACAGGATACGCGACTTGCCAAGACCGACCACTCGATCCTACCTTGAGGACTATCTAAATTCCCGATATAACATAGTAAGTTCAACAACTAATCATGTTCTTTCTCCGGCCTAATCTCTCTTCGACTCTCATGAAACTCTCACGCCTGTTAATCATAAAAATATATGCGATGCTATAAGAGATCATCGTCGACATTTATGGATCACCGTTTCCATCATCATCGTCGTTACTCTTCACTGATGCTCACCGTCAGATGCTGCAAGCAGATTTACAACAATCGTCGTTACAACAATCTAAATGCATTTGCTTTAATAACAGATAAGAAAGATAATACGTATAGGATAGGCAAAAAGAGTTGATTAGAAATTATGACGATAAATCTTTGAATCATGAAGTTCTATTTATCTTTTCCGCGCGATATTAATATTATAATAAATAAGATAAAAAATAAAACTGGTAAAAACTATTATATTATTATTATATTATATTATATCATATTATTGTACTATTTTTAATTGTAAACTAAGTAAAAATTAATTGACTAGAATTATTATTATATTAGAAATAGTATTGTTTAAATACTTCTTGTCACTAAATATAAAATATAATATAATATAAGCTACAATTTTGCAATTATTACTATTGCAATCGTATCTCTATTTTAAAATAAAAATTTAAAAGCACTTTAATTAAATTAACAATATTTACATGTTAATATATGCATGTGAATGAGTTCGATCAATTTATTTATATAAATAACATTTTACATGTGTCTCTTCACAGCTCTTCGACGATGAGACAAGGGAGATACGAGCAAGGGTGGATTCTCTTCTACGACGCGTCCACGTATTCGTGCCGAGAGCAGTGGCAAGGTATTTGGAAAGAGAATAGTGTATAATTAATTAATCTAGCCAAGATAAATATGCAAGTTAGTACCTTTATTACGGTTTACAAGCTGGATTGCATTATTAAAAGAAGTAAAGATACATTGACGAACCTACAACGTACTGAAATAGTTTATAAAATTGAGTGCTTAAATTGTGACACGAATTATATTGGCCAAACTAAAAGACGTTTGGAGACTAGAATTAGGGAACACAAATCTAACTTTTGTAAGCATATGTGAATGATCATTCGGTTGTTAGCAAACATCGCCTTATTAACAATCATGAATTTGATTGGTTAAAACCAAAAATTTTACACTACGAAAAGCATAACACAAAAAGAGAGATCGCGGAGATGTTTCTTATCACAAAACAACATCATCAACCTACAAAAGGACATTGAAAACTTGCCTGACATGTACGACAAAATCATACGAATCACGTAAATAGTTTATTACACTCTCTGTAGTCCTGAGTCACTGACATGTATCAGACAATTTGTTATTTAAAATCTTTTCTTCCGTTTTGCACATGTAAGTTTACATATCAAACAGTTCATAATATCATATTAGTTTTGGCAACCCGTCAAAAATTACTGCAGCTTGGCTGGGATATCCTACTTCATCCACCGTATTTACTTGACCTGGCACCATCAGGTTTCCACTTATTCAGATCTCTGCAGAATTCACGTAACGGAAAAAATTTCACTTCTTTAGAGGCTTGCAAACAACACCTTGAGGAGTTTTTCGCTCAGAAAACTGGAAAGTTTTCGGGGGATAGAATTTTTATATTGCCTGAAAGATGGCAAAATGTTATCGAAAAAATGGTGCATACCTTGTATAATAAAGTTATTTTTTAATCTGAAAATTTTGTTTTTGAATTTGACTTAAAAATACGAAATTACTTTTTATTCCACCCAATGTCTTTATAAGTTTAAGAGACAATTATTTATTTCGTATTATTAGTATTATTTCAAAAGATGGAAAATTTTAGCGATAAATTAAAATTTTGTGCAAGTGTCTTTAGTATTTTTTATATAATACCCATTTTTAACACAATATTTAATTTTGCAAAGATTACTACTGCTTTACTTTCTATGTTATTATGAAACATGTCATACACATAATTGAAGAGTTTCTAAAACAGTTTTGGAAAAACTATGAGCTTTAATATATTATATCTCTTTAAATAAAAGAAATCAATGAAATTTATTGAATTTTAATTAATATAACATCGATTAGCACAATTAATTCAAATTTTAAACATTTTAAGAGATTTGTTAAATTCATGTATAATACTTGTACGCTAGAATAAACAGAAAAATTAATATTTTGGAATATAAACTCTATTTATTCCAGATAAACTAGATAATTCTATGGTTTAAAAAGAAATTATTGATTTTATTGATATACATATAAATATATTATATATTATATCTGCAAATATTTTTGAGTAAGAGAAAATTATATTTGTCGCTATCAAAACATGCAATATTATTATTATTATAGTATTACTATACATTAATATCAATCTGTACTAAAATATTCTAAAATACACAAAATAGTCTTTGCAATGTCCAGACATTTATTTTCAAGCTAGAAATAACATAATTAATTCTTGAATAATTATTAATAAGTACCAACCAAGTAATGTCCTTGTACTTTTCAGTGACTTTCTTGAGGAAATCGTGCCGGAACGCATGCGTAGTCACGACTATGTTCGCCGGTTACTTAGCGGCCGCAACAATGCGAAGAGAGACGTTGACTACTTGAGCTGGTACGAAATACCCGAGCGGGGCTCGTTTGGCACGTTGGCGTGTGTTAAATATGTCGCTGGTAAACCGCAATCTGTGAGGAAGCCGTACTTCAAAATCACGGATCTTCGGCCGTTCGACATCCGCAACGATGTCAATTTCCTCAGTTATTACAGCAAGAACCGTCAAGCGGCCGCAAATGCCTGTAAGTATATCTGTTCACGACGATGACAGGGACAAAATCAGGAGATGAGACGATGATTATCACGACAATGACGATGACAGGGCTAACAAAGATGGAGACCATATTGTGATTTACATTTTAATCCGTATTCTCATGTTTTTATTAGTGCTTATATATTATCGATGATAAAAAATATATAGTTCCATGTATTAAAATTATTATCACTGACTTTCATAGTGGTTAGCTTTTGAATTGTCCAATAAGTTCGTGTCGTTTTTTATTTTATCTATATTTTATGCAAGGAAAACAATGTTGACTAAATATTATATAAGTATTATTTTATTATACAAACTTACAAGGGAACATCGCGAAATGGAAAATTTTAATTTTGATGAAACTTTATACACATGTAGGGCGAGTCAATAGATGAATTTAGAAATTATCCGTTGCGGCCCAAAAACGATTTTAAGGGGTGAAACCAACCTTTAAACGTAAGATGGCTTTTTGCTTTTTCTCGATATATCTCGAAAATTATTCAAAATATCGAAAAATGTTTTATACAAAAGTTTCATGGTAAAACTATTTCTATTTAACCACATTAATAAATTTTTTTAATATAATTTTTCAAAACATTTTTCCAGATTATATTTTTAAAAAATTTACTTTTGTGTAAAACATTTTTCGAGATTTCGAATAATTTCCGAGATATATCGAGAAAAAGCAAAAAGCCGTTTTACGTTTGAAGGGTGGTTTCACCCCTTAAAACCATTTTTGGGCCACAACGGATAATTTCTAAATTCATCTATTAACCCGCCCTATATTTGTATAAAGATACATCAAAATCAGAATTTTCTACTTCACGATGTTCCCTTGTTAGTTGAAAACAACGTGCTATTCAAAAATGGTCCTATCTTGATGCTATTATGAGATAATTCGTACATATGAAGCACATAAAAACACGATAGAGCTGGAATAATGAGAATGTAGTGTAGCGGAAAACTATTTAAAATCGGAGTTATGTATAATCTCTCAATTCTGAAAGGAAATCTTGATAATAATATTTTTTATAATAATAAAAATTCCTGTAATAATAATTTTACAATAAAATTTTTTTAATAATATTACTTTTACAATATAATTTTATTTAGATATTTAAATTTAGAATAATTTTGATTTAGATTACGTGTTTCTTTTGAATGGCAAATCACAATTTTTAAAAATATCAAAATTATACATGTTGCAATATTTTAGCTATTGTTTTTAAACATTCTTGTAACTATGTGATATGTTGATGTATTATGTTTTTGAAGTATTAAGCAATTCTTGCAAAATTTCATAGAAAATCATATGAAAAGAAAAGTTACACTACGTTCTTTTAAAACACGGTGTTTTACTATATTTAAGAAAATAAAAAGCGGCCCCACGACGCCGTTGCGTGCAATTCTCTCTTTGTCTATTTTTTTTGCATTCCATTGTCTATGCCCCTGCCCTCTCGTTTCTCAACTTGGTTTTTTCACCCTTTGGACCTCTAGCACCTCTGGTTTACACTGGGAATTTTTGTTTGTGCTGGCAAGCACGTGTGTTATTTTCTCTGGTATTTTTGCTGTTTTCTTGTTGTTACACGCAACAATTAGTCCTACCCTCCACTATTTTTCTTTCTATACGTTTTTTTTTCGTGATTGCATCATTGTTCGATAGTATTGTGTCTAATCAATGTACTACAGCAACTCCTTTTCCTATACCTAGCACCTGTTTTTTGACAATTACCTCGTCATACGTGTCTAATATCAAAGAAATGCGTTTTTCTTATTTTTATTATTATTATTATGATTCTGCATGTATATATGCAATTCAATTGATTTTCGTGAAAAGGGAATGAAATTATTATACGAATGTACGAACAAATCATGTATCTTTCTTCCAAATTTGATGCATAATACTTTTGGGAAAAATATAATCAACCTTCTGTTTTTTTAAACTGATTTATCAGTTCCGCGACGATTTACAATTTTTTACGAACCAGAGTGAATCATTGTTTTTTGTTGTGATATCGATAAGTGCAAAAAAATACGACATGATGACAGAAAACCGAGAACCAAATCAAAAGATTCACGAAGAAACGAGAGAAAGAGAGAAAGAGAGAAAGATAGAGAGAATGCAAGACACAAAGGCCACTCCATGCAGAACAGCAAGCAATCAAAGCACGCCAAAGCAGAATATCATGATACACGCAGATAACAGCAAATAGCACAAAGGAAGCAGTGCGGCTTTTTTGAACGTTTCAGGCAAATGTTGGCGACAGAAGGTACCGGAGCTGTACGAGAAGCCGAGCAAGAAGAGCGAATTTGAAGAGGCGGAGGAAGAGGCTCCTGCCGAAGAATGACACTTTCGACATTGTTTTGATCATCGTGCGACGACGAACTGGCCAACATAATTTATTTGCTTTTACATTTCGGAAGAGGCGTGTCCGGAAAAGTACCGATTCGATAAGCATCATCGTATGACACGCGGAACACAGAATTATATACCAAAAGCAAATTTTTGATCTTCTATATTTTAATAAAAAAACATAATCTCATAATTTCAATCTTAAATTGAAAACTTTGTTTAACTAAAGTTTCAATTATTAACAAAACTTAAAATTATTGAGTATAGGGCGTTCGAATAAATTTACTTTAAAAAATAACGAACTAAAGATGCAAAGAAAGAAATATTGAATTAAATTAATCCGATGGAAAACCAGAAAATTTGTACATGTTTATCATGTAAAACAAAGAAAAAAACAAATAAAATAGAAGTATAGACATTAATCCATGTATAATAGTGTTTGTATAACCAATTTCGCAAATCCTGTTTTATTGTAATTGCAATTACAATTCATACTTATCATATTGGCAAGGTATCAAAAAAGAACATATGAAATAATACCTAAACAATAATAATATGAATAAAACCAATTTCGCCATGAGAAAAAAGTTTGGTTTTCTATATTAGGGGCTCACCTCCGATTTTGTTCAAACTTTGCACAAAGCTTCCTTTTAGCTTACAATTAGGACTTATGATATTTTCAAAGCGGGCAAACAACATGACAAGGTCATCTTCAGGGTCAAAATGAAGGAAAACTATTTTTGCGGTATCCAAAATGCTTTTTTATTTAAGGTCGTCCTTGGTCTTGCAAAGTACATGCGTGGATACCGTGTGTTCCGCCCCCCTACGGGGGAGCTCCACTACTGTTAAAAATAACCTAACCTAACCCAACCCAACCCTGATTTTTTATTTAAGGTCGTTCTTCGTCTTGTTCATTTTTTAGATAATTATGCATTATAGGGGAGTCAGCTCCGATGACCTTGACCTTGACATATGTTGTCAACAGTACCTTCCTGAGTGACCTTCAAAAGGTTTTAGCCGGCGCTCGTTGTTCATTAAAAAGTTATTAACAAAAATTAAACTTAACATTAACTCGATTAAAGCAGAAAATAATTTGTATACACCTGTTTTGTGCTTTTGGTTAAAATAAAGAATACTTTGTATTTATAAATAAACTATTCTATATATTAATAATTCACTGCTTTAAATAAATTTTGTTCGTTCATATTCAAAATAACTACTATATTTTCGAAACTTATTTCTCCTTATGTGCATAATTACCGGTTATATTTTCTGAAATTGGAGCCCCGGACACATACGCTTGGTTTTCAGCCCGCTTCGCGGGTGGGCGGGGAGGGAGGGGCTTCGCCCCTCCCCCCGCCGGGATCCGTGCCGTGTACCAAGTGATCAAAATCTGTGTGAAATTTGTTACACTGGCTCCGGCGGGGGGGCGAAGCCCCTGCCCCCCGCCCTCCCGCGAAGCGAGCTGAAAACAATGCCGATACCATCCCACACCGCCCTCTATGTCATTCGTTCCTAGTCCCCCTGCAGGGTAATTATGCATTTCCTTCATTTTGACCCTGAAGATGACCTTGTCATGTTGTTTGCCCGCTTTGACAATATCATAACTCCTAATTATAGGCCAAAAGGAAGCTTTGTGCAAAGTTTGAACAAAATCGGAGGTGAATCCCCTAATATAGAAATTTACCAAAAGTTTCTTTGAATAATTATTTTATATTATATGAGACAGCATGAAAATATAACTAATATAAGTGAGGCATGACTAACAAGCGAATAAACGCTCAAGTATTAGAGGTAAGCTTCGTGTGCTTTATATTATACTTTAATCAACAACATCGTTTTATTTCTGAAACCTAATAAATTTTTCTAATTAAGGATAATGTTATAAAATAATTATTATTTTTTAAATGTTATTATAAAAATTCAGTTTTTTAATAAAAAATTTTAATTTTACAAAAGAATAAGTAAGGAAAGAAGTAAAAATTAAAATAATAAAAATAATAATAATAAAATAATAACAAGATAAAAACTGTTTCTCATATTTATAAAGACGCTACATACGTGTGCGCATATATTGGATCAGTCAAAAACTTCGGTTCGATTTTCACTTTTTGATTTTTCAAATCAATTTACACGTAACAACAATGTATAATAAATAACAATGTTAATATCTTTATCATAGGCAATAATGTTTAATCACGGACAACAATGATTATTTGATTGAAGAATAATTTGTTTTACCGAATGCAATAAAGTAAAATTTGACGCAGAAATTGAACTAAATTTTTTACTGTTCGATATACAATATTTAATAATATTACTTAATCGAACATTTAAGTTTTTTAAAGTGGTAGAAATTAATAATGTGTAAAAAACTAGAAAGAACATAAATAATTTACTTAATTAAATATTATAGAGAAAAAACAGATTCATATGTCCGATTGTATTTTATTATATGTAATTCTAGTTGAAAAGTACATTTATTCAAATATTTAGTTTTAGAAAAGAAAATCCGGTAAGTTTGTCGATAGACATACCAAGTATTATCTTTAAACGGATATTACACGCAATCGTGACAATCAGCAAATTATCTTCGCCAGGAAGGACGGAGATTGTGATCTCGTAAATTTCGCCAAATTTATTGATAAATTAGACATCGATTATTGTTACATGTTGTGTGCGTTACTTTTGCGTTATCGAAAGATCAGATCAACAATTCATCCTTAATCCTCAGGATGCTTTCGTCGTTACCGGTTAACTACAATAATTTACTGTACATCGAAATGTAAGCGTAAAAAGACTGTAGTCTTTTTCTTTCACGTAATCTGTAATTAATTAACAAACATACATAATGATCGAAACATCATTTTTCATCTTTGCATTCTTGCTGCTTGTGATTACAGTAATCGCTTTCTAACATTACAAGATATAATCCTTTGCAAAGCTTTTGTCACTTTCTCTAGTTTAACGCTACGATTTTCAAAAAAATCTTGTTGTTAATCATTCCTTTATGTTTCATACATCCACAGCCTCCAATCAACCAATGACAGAACGAGAGGTACGAAAGGGTCAGTAGACATATGAAAAGTAGTCATTATTATGTTTAATCGGTTGTACATTTCACGTATCAATCAAATCATAATCAAACAATGTGCACGCTAAATAATAGGATTCTCTTTTTATACAAAATTTGTAAAAAAAGGAGAGTGATCATAGAAAATATTGAATCATTTATTTATCTACAATATAATCTCTCTTAACTTAATATAACGATTCCAAGGTTTGTACAAATTTTAAAAACACTGATAGATTTCGAATAATATAGTGCTTCATTCGACAATCACAGTCCTTTATATGCTTTTCTCCATCGAAATCAATTTGTCCTTTTAATTTAATTTGCAATTTTAGAGAAAAGAATAGGTCCGCGCTGATGCCAAATCTGATAAAGGCAGTACATGCTGAACTATTATGATTACTTACAATGTTAGAAGTAAAGAACTACAACAGAAACAAAAATCTTATATTTAACAACATGAAGAAGCAGTCGTGCTGCGACAGTTCGACAAATTTTGTAATATTACTGCTTTCTTATAATCCGATATTTAATTATTCTGAATAGAGATTCAACAATCATTTTCTGACAATTTTCAACCTTTTTTAACATTTTTATCCGTAAATGGGAAGTCTTCCTAATAATTAGGTAGTAGATAATCTCGAGTATGAAAGTGTATTAAAGAATACATACTTCCAAAAAAATAGAAAATGCTTTTTTTCAATAAGAAAACGTCAAATGTCAAATTTTAAACTGCTATAATTTCAAGATGTAGAACTATTAAAAAAACATTTTAAAAGCAATGTACTTCAAAATAGAAACCTTGTTTAAAATGTTTTTTTTAATGGTTCTATGTTTCTTTTGTCTCGAAACAGCAGCTTGTGAAATCTGACATTTCTTGAAATCTGATTTAGAGAAAAAAATGTTCTCTATTTTATTTTAAAGAATGTATAATGGAATAAAATTGGAATTACGAAGATCATTATAAATAAAACATACATTCCATATATTAATATTTTAGACAAATATATGAAATTCTATTTTAATATTAAAAGATTTCTTTGTGAAAGAAATTATTATATATATTAATTTACGCTCTTTCAACATTCTATCATTGTTAATAAAATCCTTTTTAATTTAAACTTTTTTATTATTCCTTTGTTTTTCTGTCGTAGTTTAACCGAGTCATACTTTCTGTTTTTAATTCTGTTATGTCTTTTCTATCTTCTCCCTATGTTTAACGTTTCTTCGCAACTTTTTAGCACGTGCATTACACGTTGAACCCCAAGAACCCCAAGAAGAAAAAATAAGTAAGTTTCTTCGTGAAACAATAAAATTCAATTTAATCCCTTGTAAACTCCATCATTACTTACATTTATCCTATTGTACACATCATAGTTCCCGCTTCAGAATCAGAAACAAAACCAGAGGAAAAGTCGGAGAAGACACAATTGGAAAAAGAACCAGAACCGATACAGGAATCTAAACCAACACCAGAACTTATGAACGAATCAACTGTGGAACCAATTCCAGAACCAGAACCTGTAAAACCCTCGAAACCGTCAAAAGGCACAAAATCCGGAAAATTGGCGAAATCCAAGAAAGAAGTCGAAGCTAAACCAGAACCCACATTAGAACTTGAAAAAGAATCAGAATCTGTAACCATACCCGAATCCATACAAGAACCGGAACCTATCGCAGAAATTGAACTGACAAAAGAAAGTACAGTACAGGAATTAGAGACTTCAAAAGAGCCAGTTGTAGAGGACGTAGTACCAAATGAAAGCACAGAAGCAGAGGCTGTAAGTGACAAAGTAGAAGATGAAAAACAACAAAAAGGTATGTTGATAATCTTTTACAGTTGATGCCGCAGATGATGTCACTCTTATTTTATTTCAATAATTGGATACTGCTTAAAGAGTCAGGTATCTTTTTTGGATAGACAAAAATTCAGTGTTATATTGTCATGTTGTTAACAATATTCCTCGTGATTGATTGCATGAAGATAAACGTATCCAATTTAAATGGTTGTGTTTCTTATTTGTTTTTCCGTTCTTTCATCCTTTGATCACGTATTATGTACAATCATCTTTTCTAAAATTATCTTTTGTAATATAACATCGATGTTGAAGATAGATTAATTTAATCGCAGAGAATAAAGAAGTGACTTGAAAACATACTAACATTGCATATAGAATTGAATTGAGGAAATATATTTAAGAATTAAATTAGATTTTCTTTAAATCATCATAATTTCCAAATAATGCAAAACAAAAAACAATATTTTCGATACATGTATCAGAATTAAAACAAGCTATTGGAAAATATAAATATTTGCAATACATTTATATTAGAACAAAAGATATGTATCACATTAGAATATTTCTTTACAAATAAAATTTCTTCAACAGAAGTGCGCGCTGTAAATCTTCCATACGGCACATTTTTTTTGTTATCGAGAATCTAACTAAATTTTACTCTATATTATAGTGAGGCAAGAAAAGGAGGATGCCATGAGAAGAGCTGAAGAGTACCTTGCTAAAGCAGCACGGGAAGCACAGTAAGTATACTTGCTTAAAAGTGATATGTCTCGAGAAAACACTTATGAACAAGACTAACGTTCAAGGATGAGCCATTACATCAAAATAAATGTAGTCGTTTTGCACTGAAATTGAGCCAACCGAATATATTTGATTTTCGTGGTCAGTCGTATTTTTGAGATACTATTCTAAAAGAACGCTCGTTGTGTGTGTGAATATTGATTTTGAATATTGGTTTATCATGAGTAACGTTTAATTTTTGTATTCCGAAGGTCGGAAGAAGAAAGACGGAGAGCCGCAGAAATGGAACGTCTCCAGCTTGAAGCAGAGGAACATAAAGCATGGGAGGCATTGCAACTAGCACAAGAACGGAAAGCTGAACTCGGTGAGATACTGGAGACTGAACGGAAGGAAGCCGAAAGAAAAGAGGAGGAAATGAAGCAGCAAGCAGAACGCGAAGAAATGGAAAAAATAGAAGAAAGTGAACGGTAAGCTTATTATCTGAGGAAGACACGAGAAGAATTTATTCACAAAAACATTGATAAAAAAATGGTTCGCTCTTTTAACATGATAAGTTTAAGCATTTTTAGGCATCTGCAATTATCTCACAAGAAAACCCACAAAAGCGTCTCCCTCTAAGTTTGATGAACTTGAAATATGTTGTAGATCAAAATAGGGGACATGTACTTTTTTATATGTGCTCATACGCACTTTTAGTGAATGAAGCATCACTTTGAGAAAGTTGCTTTTTTTCGTAATGTATATCAACGAAATTATGAAAGATAGAAAAAACTTATTTGAATAAAAATTAAATGATTTCAAGAGTACTTTATAATGATATTTTCATAGTTTTTGCTAAAATGTTATAATAATTTTTACATACTTACCATTTTTCTTTATAATAGAAAAAAACCTGTTTCGTCTAAATGAAAGAGTATTTTGTTCTATGAAAATTCAACCATATGTAATAATATCACAGTTTTTAGGGATTATATTTATCTGCGAGTTAATATGTACATCGTGTCTGTCATGTTCGTATTATATATCTGTAAGTATCTAATTTTAATCTGATGTTTTTTTCTAATAGGTTAATCAAGGAGACAAGACTTAATGCGCTAATACAGGAGCAAGAACGCTTAATAGTCGAGGAACATCTCGAAGAAATACAGCAACAAAAGCAGGAACAAGAGGCAGCAGATGTTACACAACTATCAGCCGAGGAACCTAGAGATATTAGCTGTGCCGAAGATCCAATGAATCAAAGTGATATGACTGATCAAGAAAAAGAGGAAAAACCATGTGATGTTGCCACAGATGATGAAACGCGGGTAAGCATTTATCTAATAATTTGAAAATTATTTATTACTCTCTTTACTATATAAAATAAGGTTGCTTTTTTCTCTCCCTAATAAAGTGGACTAAAATGTTCACGAAATGTTGGCAATAAAACAACAATAAACGTAATCTCTAATCTGGAGTTATACAAACCTTTTCGTAATTCTTTTTAATCTGTTATTAAAAATGGTTATGGTATATCTTCAAAACATTTTTTTTTTTAAATTAAAAGACCTGCCTCGCTCAACTTGCGAAGAGCTTAATTTCGAATCTTCACTTATTTAAGAGACAACAGTTTTTGAATAAATGATGCGATACGATCGAAATGCCAACGAATCAATTACAAAGAGTCCGAATTTCAGGTCGAGGAGGAAAATGTTCCCGAAGAGGAACACATCGAAATAACTGAAGATGCATTCGTCGAGGAACCAGCAGGAGCCGAGAATAAACTGCAAATGGGACCGTTGGCGACTGAAGTTGAATCGCAGATCGAGGAGGTTACTTCCGGCGAAGAGTTTGAATGGGGTGATCAGGATGTGTAATCAAGATTCGGCTAAATTTGCGATATCAATGAACTATACTTCTTCATCATTAACGGATTTAATATATCTTCGTTCACCACATAAAGCGACTTGTTCTAGAAAACTTAACTTTTTTTTAAATTAACCTTTACAAACCGAAAAAGTATCGTTTAGTATTATTGAGGCAAATAATAATTGATAGCAATATTAATACAAAAGTTTGTCTCGGTTTAGCCATTTCGTAGCAATGTGTCGCAAATTCGAATTGTTATCAACTTTAAACGCATAAATTGTATGCTGTAACAATAAGTTATATTATGCTGTTTCAAAGATGACATTTTATAAAATTTTGAGACTTTTGAAAAATATTTTTTAAGTTAAAAATGTTAAAAAACGAGGAATATTTCCGATATATCATATATTTTTTTATTTCCGGAAAGTCAAGAACATCGCAGACTTGAAGTAAATATATGATGTCTATAGAAAAGATATTATTGATGATCCTACATGTTGTAAGTAGTTCAAACGCTTGCGTGAAGACAATTTTGATCTCGGCTATGTGTCGTTGCCTTCTGCACTATTGCGTTGTATTCTTTTACGATAAATCATACATATTTTTGGCAAAAATTTATACAACTTAATAGGAATGTGTTTTAATCCATTTATTCTTGATCCATTCATCAAATTTTATAGTCTTTGATTAGCATTTATTTAAATCTCTGCAGAACAATTTAAATATTATGTAAACTGCCAGGATGCTTGTGCCACTGGATGAGCGAGATATAATGTGATGCTCGGGAGAGATGTATCCGTACAAAACTTACTTTTTCTTTAAAAAGATGTAAAAAAGACGTCAAATACATGCAATGCTTGGTGTGACAGAAAAAGTCAAAGATCGTTTCGTGGATATCAAAACATCATGGTGAAAATGGAAAAGATATATGTCAACATTTATATGTCATATAAATTTTGACACTTGGACTTTATATTAAAATATCTCCATTAATAGAGCACGAAGAGTAAACGTAAAAACAATTCGGCTATATAAAATGACTTAGCTAACGATTAAGCTTTTACGAACTTGAACTTCGTTCAGCCGTTATTGAGATCTAATAAATAATCGATGATGCGCACAACTACTTGCTTCGCGTATAATATCCACGCAGCGGTCTCGCCCGTGCATCATTTCGCGCGTACACCATATTTATTCTCTTCTCTTACTTCAAGTTTTACACATTGCTTATATACATGAGATAATGACGTCTCCCCGCTTTTTAGAAGCGGATCAATAAAGTGAATGACTGATTCTAATGATGTTATTCGCCGCTTAATCGATAGTGGGGCGGATCATTTATAACAGATATGTTTCGAACGAATCGTGACATAAAACTCAAACGCGCGATTTGCAGCACGAGAAACCGCTCGCTTACAGTTCTGAACGTCACTGTTTTAAAGGCTTGCAAAAAGCATGGATTAATATTTTGTTCAGAAATTATAGAAGTTTTATGAATATAGGATCATGCAGAGATCCGAAAGATGGCAAATTATCAAATAAAACAGTATGTAATTAATTGACTAATTATATTTTAAGATAATAAAATACAATATTATATATAAGTTATAATGAAAAAGCGGCACAAACTTTTGCATTAATAGTTTGACTAAAATATGTCTGTAATATCAAAATAATTCAAAATATGAAAATATTCTTATATGTATGGCAAAGAACACATACACAATTAAAAGAATTATATCATCACATTAAAAAATGTATTATATATTATATAGTATATTTGTGTAAATCATTAATTGTTGCAATATATAGGGTAAGTCGAGGGAAGAGATGCTATAGTTAACTTTGAAGTATAATATTTAAAAAAATATATAATTTAAAGGGAGAAAAAATAAACCAAAATCAAGTTTAATGTTTAATTTTCTTTAATTCACTATTTCAAGATTTGGCAAAAGAAATAATGAAACTTAAATATAATTGTTCTAAGAAAAATCACAAAAGTAGCATTTTACCCAAACCGTTGGGAAATTTTCTTACATCTAGTGCAATATAGTAGCTCCACCTATAGTTCATTTAAAAAAATACGAGACTGTGGCATCTTCCCCCGACTTACCTTTTATATATATATATATATATATATATATATATATGTATATGTACATATAATCTTTACACCTAAAATTATAATTTTATTATACACATAAAAAGTTTTGTTAAATATCTTCACATGTTAATCAAACCTTATTCATTTCTCCGTTAAATGCGTGTTTTATATTACATTGATCGTACTGACAAGGGAACGATCGTAATTGTCCCTCACCAATGATGAGCTTTGGATATATTTGTAGAGCTTCGAAAGATATTAGACCTATATTTTTTTAGTAACGTATCTCGACATTTAGGAGTTGAAACTATCCCTCGAAAATAATGGATTTTTTCAGTTTTAGCGAATATCTTCGAAAATATAAGGTATATGAAAAAATGTATCGATGACTCAAGTATTCTTCAATTAATATAAACAAGCATACGAAAAAACGTACTACAACCTACACAAACGTCGTTGTTTCTATAGCAGTTTGTAATATGTGAAGGAAAGTACCCAAATAGCAAACGTGCGACTCACATCCCTCTCACCGCGTGATACTCACGTCGTGAGCACAAAAACGCATCATTCTCGCACTCACGCTGTGATGATCACACGCATGCATGCGTAAAAGATCACACTGTGACATCACGTGTGCAATCACACCATGCCGCAAATATGCAACCAATGTGTGCACACAGCGTGACACGGTATATATATATATACAGGGTGTTTCCTAAGTAAGTAGACAAACTTAAGGATATTCCTTGGCTTATTTTAAGAAGAAAAGGTCATATAAACATATGTCCTAAACTGCTTTGTTTTCCAAAAAAAAGTATCTGTCATTGTAAATACGTCTTGCTTGACGAACGTTTCCATTAGCAAGACCGTATACGAAATGCATATCTGCCATTTTGGCGTTTGTGTAATTTACCATAATTAATAAAATTACTAAACTTAATAGGAACTAATAAAGTTTGCGTCAAAGATAACGTGATAGCAGTGATGTCGGATAGCGTGCTTTTGCAGTACGAGTCAACAGCGGTGGGGATGGAGTGGGGATGGTCTCGCGGTGGCCGCGCGGCGCAGTCTGAAACGAGTGTTCACTTGCGGCGCCGCGAGACCATCCCCACTCCATCCTCACCGCTGTTGACTCGTACTGCAAAAGCACGCTATCCGAAAAGTGAACGAAAACAGTGATGTACTTTTTTTGGAAAACAAAGCAGTTTAGGACATATGTTTATATGACCTTTTCTTCTTAAAATAAGCCAAGGAATATCCTCCTTAAGTTTGTCTACTTACTTAGGAAACACCCTGTGTATATATATATATACATATATATATATACGTGCGAGAATACAATTAGGCCGCAGTTCTACAGTACGTCGTAACCGTAAGTCGTAAGAGAATCGACCAATCACGGTCGATTATTCTTCGATCGTATTACGATTACGACGTATTGTGGCTTTATAGACATTGCCATTTTTGGATGCGGCGTAATGTTCCGTATATTCCACCACTACTCGCGCTATTGACAGTGTTCAGTTTAGTGCATCAGTGTTGACCGCAGAGCCGCAGACCAGCTTCGCTCATCCAAAATCTGAATTTAATCTAAGGTATAATCTTTCATTTTCATTTATATCATACAAAACGCAAAGCAACATAGCAGAATATATTTCAGTTAATCTAATAGATATTAAGTACTGAGCGATCATAAAGAAAACGGCATGCACAAATTATAAGGTTATGTTGACCGCGAATTTTGTTCTATACTCATATTCAGCAAATTCACACATATTTTGTTAATAATAATCTTGAAATTTGCGTGTTTCCACTAAGTCAGGATGCATGAGAAAGGATCATGTTCAAAATCGAAATGCAAGAAGTTTTGCGAAGTACAAAACAAAGGTTCCGCAACAGCTTGACAAAAATGAGTAAGTCAGATCGTGACACCGATGGTGACGATGTAGAACTCATGGAGGAAATGCAGCCATTGCAATTACTAGAAAATGAGTTCGAAAATGAAGACGTTGAGAACATGATAGATGATTCGAATGACTCCGATGACTAGCAAGGAAAATAATTTTACTGATTTATTCTTTCTATTAACCATACAGTATTAATTTGCGCTTGATATAATAATTTATATTCCAGAATTAATGCAAGTTATGTGACAAGATAAAAACGTGCAATATAAAAAACGTACATATGTCACCGTTTCGCAATTTTATAGTATATTCTTTATTTTTCTATCGCTGTACATGTTTTCTTGTCGAATATTATATGTATTTCATTAACATTATAATTATAAAACTATACATGTTTAAAAATGTTACAATTGCAATAAAAATTTTGTATAAAACATTCCATTTTCTTTTATTTCACAAGGTGGGGAATACTAATAATATATTTTTATACAACCTGAAAATGTATTTACACAACGTGCGAGCGATATGCGTGCACGCATGCGCAATCATGCGTGCGAGCCATATGAGCTTCAATTGAGGATGCATCTGTCTGCTGCTATGAGCTCACTGTGCGTGCATTTTGTTATCTGGGTATTTAAATTATTAAACTTTAATTTGTTATATCTTCTAAACTACTGCCGTCCTCCAGTTGATTCTTACGGGAATCTACTCAGAAGAATGTCTGCTACAACATATCCAAACAGCAATAAAATCCGTGAAGTGTGACCTTTTATCCAGGTTTACCATAATTTTTTAATAAATAACGAGCGCTGGCTAAAATCTTCACAACGTCACTCAGGATGATGACCTTAATGACATATTAAAAACTTATTGAAATCGGGAGTGGCTCCATTATTGTAAATACTTACAATAGTGTATAAATAGACACTATGGACTTTCTATTAAAAAGTGTAGTTTCTATTATTATGGATAGTTCATTAATAATGATAAAAATTGTCTAATTAATTGAGATAAATTATGATTGAATAGTTTATTGCTTCCTCTTAGGGTTTACAAATTTTATATAAATACATTTACATATACATATACATAACTTATAAACTAATTTCTTTTTCTAACTTTAACTTAACTTTAATCTACTTAACCTATATCTGTTGTTGGGAAGTAACGCGTTACTTTTAACGCCGTTACCGTTTTCGTTACTTTATTTCGGTAACGATTTGGTAACGCCGTTACTTTTCTCTATTTGTAACGAAATAGTAACGGCGTTACTCTTTCTTTCGTAACAATAACGAAATTGACAGTTACTTTATCGTTACTTTTTAATACATTTCTATGAACCGGTCTCAAAATGGAGAATTTACATCGCACCCTACACGGGAGACCGAGGCAAATAAGTCATTGGTCATCATCAGCGCACACAATAGTTGAGTGAGTGCTTAGTGCTATTGGTACATTCCTCTAGATTATAAATCTGAAGGTATAATCCGATCATAAACATCAATTACTGAGCGAACCATTTTCTGACTGACTGGTATATTCTGTGTTATCATTCTTTCTTATAACTCTGTCTTAACTCTTATTGTACAAACCTGAATCTTTTGAATTCGAGTGATTTCGCACTTATTCGCTCATTTATTTTTCGGTAATTAATTTATACTACATTTTAATTTTTTCCAAAATCAAGGACATTTGTTCTATAAACTTGAAAGTATGTTCATGAATTATTTCCGATTTTTTGAACCACTTGAAATAAGTGAAAAATTGTCGGACTCGAAAGACCCATATTTGTACGGATAAAGTGCCGTTTTTCACATTATACGATAAGGGTAAATATTAAGGAAAAAGTAACGAAAAGTAACGATTTTTTTATCGTTACTTTTAACTAACGGTAACGCGTTAACATGTTATTTTTTATAATCGGTAACGAATAACGGTAACAAGTTACTTTTTACCGAAAGTAACGGTAACGGTAACGCGTTCCTTTTAAAAAGTAACTTTCCCAACCTTCTATTCTAACCCCTACTTTATACACACACACACGCACGCACGCACGTATCTTACTCTTCTACCTCTCTTGGACTTCTGTTTACAACTTGAGTATATACAGAATTTAGTTATTATTTGTGTTCCTCATCAATAAAGGAAAACTAATAAAATAGAAGCTTTGCAAATTAGTAACGATACAATTTAAAATAAAGATGAGGAAAATAATGCCAATTTTGATGAATGTAGCTTACAAGAAAACCCATAGAAGTGTCCGCTACCGATTGTGATGAATTTGAAATATTTCATGTGTACAAAATGTATACAAAAATAGAACACACGATTTTATATTTTTTATAAATGTCCATTTTTTTATACATGTCCATATGCACTTTTAAAGAGTGAAACACTCTTTTGATAAAACCTAGTTTTTTTCTTTTAGTATATCACTAATATTAATGTAAGAAGGATATAAATAATATGTCAGAATTTTCTGGAAGAATGGCTATCGGATAATGACGGATCGCGGAAACGTATATTTGTATGAATACCAATAAATCAACATTAGATTATATCGCTATGACCTATTAATAAATGTATTTTACTAAATGTAACTCTGAATATAACTCTTAACAATTTAACACAACTCTTGTACTCTGTAATCCGAAACGACTCCCGTGTAAGCGACTTCAACTGAACTATATCGCTACACATCCCGAAGGAGAGTGCTTTGTCTAGCCTGCTGCGTTAGTTTCGGAGCGCCATTAATTAACAATACTTTCTCAAAGAGTAACAACTGATAGGACGCATCGTATCAGCTGTTTGCACTAGCGCCTCTACTGGCCGCTAACGTGCTATTCTAATATTATGAAAAATTGTTTAATAAAACTTTAATGATTTCAAAAGTACTTATAATGACATTTCTAGATTTTGTGAAAGTGTCATAATGTTTAATATATCCTCACCACTCATTATTTTTTTTAACATAAAAGTTTTGTTTTGATCAAATGAAAGGGTATTCTACGTGATACCGAATCCAATCATGTATAACAATGTCATTCCGAAAGACGAATTTATCCAAAAATAGATAGACCTCCTACGCGCCTTATGCGTAGTTTACGTGCCGTAACCTTACCGGTAGAGCTTTCCGAATTTCTAACTTTATTACTACAACTCCGACTCATCTATTGAATGCATGCTGTAAACATCATCCCTTCCCTGTACGGATCCCTTTTGCACCATTTTTAGCCGTAGTCCAACCTTAGTTACTTCTTGTCCGAATCGCACTCAAGCAACATCTCTGTGAGTTTTACTCTAATAAAGGCACTGTGTACAACGTAACCCTAAAATATTATTACGTCCTTTCCTGAGCAGAACGTAACAATTGGTGGCAGCGGTGGGATACGCTGTTAGAAGTGCAAGAAAATTTTCTCTTTATCCATCGGGATACAATCCACGAGAATATAAGGAAGAAGTGGAGGACTTCGAGGACTAGAGTTCGAGAAAACTTGTGAAGTAGAAGACTTCAGGTCACTTATATCCCTATTTGGTAAAGAGTGCGAGCGAGCTCCAGAGCGTGAACAATATGCTGGGATCTGGCGACCGATAAAGCCCGGACGGTGACGATCGAGGCAAAAGGCGAAGACTAGAGCGTTTCGAGGAACGTGGCAACCAGTGATTGAAGAGTGCAACCACGACGACGGAATTCCGTGGATGATCAACACAATAATGGGTCACAGCGAAGGAAGTAGAACATTTCGAGAGGCAGATCATCGACATGCTGCGCATCTTACTACTGTAAGCAATAAATTTTCAAATTCCTAGAGACTGTAAAAATCATTGTATTACCAATAGTTCATTAGATTTTAACGGAAATAATAATGGACGGGGCAAGCGATCGCGCGAATAGGTTAGCGAATCTTGCGGAAGAAGCGGATCATTTAGACATAGACCGACGAAATCGAAGATCGTCTATTGCGAGCAATGGTAGTTATTTCCCTGTTCGTCAAAGTTTATCACTCTTACCAGTGTTCGATGGCAAAAATGTACCGGTCACACAATTTACGGCCGATTGTAAGGGGGTTTCTGACTTAGTCGATCCTGACGACAAACTATGGGAAGCAGAAATAATAAATTTAAATTCCGAAATGATACTTGCAATCTCCGATTATCCTGATTCGGCAGTTAGAGCAGGGCTAAGAGTTTTCGCCGCGAATAAATTAATAGACCACTCCTTAGGCGGGTTACACAAAAGTACAGCTCAATTTCTCTTAGCGCAAAAATTTCACACATTATAATGAAAACACAGTACCATACTGAGAGATTGCGGGTTAGCGGACCCGACAATCCATTAATTTGCAATTATTGTAAAAAATTAGGTGTTGTGGTTTCGTATAATTAATTTAAAAGTAAAACTTAGACAAGGGTTAACGCAAGAAGAACGCGATTTATTGCTATTGATGGAACAAACATCATTTGCAATACCAGAGCCCATTTTGATGCAGCTTAAAATATTAGGCGCAACACAAACAACAACACGACAACATATATATCCTCAATTTCCTACAATACCTACAGCTTTCTGGATGTACGGTCCTTTAGATGAAAGGACACACAACCTATATGAGGAAATACCGTGTCTAGGAGAGTTAAGTGAAGCTGTACGACATGCTATAAGCAATGAACCACCTGGTCGTTACAATTCCGCCCTCATAACCGGTCTTCTGATAGTAGACGTGAATACAACTCCCCGTGAAATAATAATGGCAATTCCGTACATGGATCCAATAATCACAGAAACTATTCAAACGATAATCAACGCAATGGTCAATCCAATCGATATAATAGTCAACCATTTAATAGTTTATACTCGTGTTACGTACAGTAGACTCCACGATTCCTCGCTTCCTAAGTAAAGTATTGTTAAAAAGATTTTATATAATACTCTATATAAGATTAAATCAGCGAACGTAGTTGCCACGCGCGAAAAAGATTTCACATGAGCAGAGGTCGCGGAGTCACGATAAGAGGCATTGTGGTTCCCGGAAAAGAAAATAATTAACTGATTTCTTAGCGATTGCTCTCATCAGAGCCGTGAAATTTGGCACATGTTCGGTCAAAACAAATCTATAAATCATGGTTAAATTTGGGCTAATGAAGCAATCGTCTCATTACCGCGATGTTCGGAAACTATTCATCTAGGGGTTAAATAGGTTAACTATCGCAAATGACGCGCGAAAACAATTATCAAAGAATACCGTCAAGAGATTTCTTTGATTTACGAAAGCAAGTATTAGACCCATCCGCTGATACCAAGTAAATTATTATAACCGATAACCAATGGTTCGCGCAAACAATTTTTTGTGAATTCCCGGAAAAGAAATAGCTCTCTCCATGGTCCTCTGCACGTATATAAAAAGGAAACGATTTGGCCAGAGCAACACTCTTAGACTCACCTAGTAACAATAAGCCTGTGCGGGAGTTTCGCTAAATACAAGTCAACTAGAAACGCGAACGTGTGCCAAATCATCACCCTCGCCTCCCTTTGGGTCTGAAGCAGTAGCAACTCAGCACTAATTTGCAGTATTAAAAGTAAGCGAAATTTTTTACGTTATACAAAAACTTGTAATTATTTTACCGTTAATTGAGAAATTAATTCATCAATCAAATTGTAACGTTTCTACTAATGTTACTGTTGTTTTCATCATAATATTACATCGAAATTTATTAATTAAATATTAATATTTAATGCACTTGTTGGTGAAGGAATTTGAAATAATTATAAGATATTTTCACCCACAAGAATTTGTTTCTCCTTGAGAGACTTCCGACCGATAGAAATTCACTGGAACTTACGCGATTGTTCTTTTCTTTTAAAGTGCATCCCACTAAACGTGGATTCGACGATTCGGGTTCCTCTCAACAAAATAATACACGGGAACCACACTCAAAGGGAAACCGTCTGATTACGGGCGAGCCACCGCTGAAAAGAAGTCGTTCGCGGTCCCCTAGTTTAGATTTTCCCTCTACTAGTAGTACATTTTCGAAATTATCACCACCCTCTCCTTGTTCATCTTCATCCTTGGAGATATCTGATAATTCATCTTTTACCCCGTGCCCTTCCCCTGTTCTCTCCTCCCCTTGGCATTCACCAATTGGTTCACCAGATCTTGAAGAGTATCAGGATGAACCAATAACAACCGATCAATCCTTTCCTTCTTTAGCAGTATTGAGAACCTTTTACGAGCGTGGTCTCGAAGTCCTTCGAGAACACATCCTTAGTCTTTTTCCCACCTATTCGATACCCCTTCCACCCAATGCCCTTATCCTCGGACCTGGATCCATTGACGTTCCCAGTTTAAGGGCCGCCCTTGTCAATTCCGGCCCTGACACCATTGTTCCTCTTATCACCAGAAACCGCCAGTATCCTGTTCTAATCCCTGCGTCCCTCATTCAAGAATTCTTTTTAGATAATACATAATTTAAATAATTGTAATAATTGTAAATAGTTTCACCCTTTTAAGGGAAATATCTCGATGTAATCTATCTCCATTTAATTTATTTCTTTTCCTTATATATTTGCGTAATATTTTCTAAAATATATAATGTTAATTCCTTAAGGAAAAAGAAAAATCTAATTTATTGAATAAACCTCAATCACTCCCCTTCCCACAACAGGTCGTACAGGTCCTATCCCAGGTAAAAGAGATTGAATTCTCTTACCTAAAAGGGGACCAACGAGCAGACTTGTTCCAAATCTAAGGGTAAAATCGACCTTGGTCGTTGACCCTACAGACGGAACTCGCAGTCAGCTCGACTCAAGTTTGAGACCGAGTGTCTCAAATTTTAAGAGGCGTGTGTTATGCCCTTCCCTCGAGCTCACGGAGCTTTGGACGTAACACTCGAAAAATTTAAACTACCAAGGCCCAGCGAGAAGCGCGCGACGTCCTGGCCAACCACCGAGCCGCGCGAATCCGGTTCTTCTTTTAAATCGGGAGCAAGAACATTTACAATTAGAACAGTCTCCAGAAACCTCGTCTGCATCCCATTTCACGAACTTCGAAATCCAGGAAACCGATTCTTGTTAGATACCGGCGCAGATATAAATATCATTAAAGCTAACGCTTTAAATCCAGATACACTCGTATACATAGACAATAAAGTAGAAATTCAAGGCATAACCGAGGAAAAACAGCAGACCCTCGGAACTGCATACTTACAGTCCGATACAGGAATTCACGAATTTCATGTAGTGCCCAATAAATTTCCTTTAAAAGAACAGGGTATCATTGGATTTACATTTTTACGCCAAGAAAACGCAAAAATTGATTTTCAAACACGGACGGTAACAATCAGTAATAATCAAACGTTTCCATTAGAGTTCAGTACTCGAACAACATTACCTAGTCGAAGTATTTGTCAGGTAGAAATTCAAACTATGCCATGCAATATGGACAATGTACTCGTAAGTCGACAAGAATTAGAACACGGTGTTTCCTTAATAGAAGGCGTAATAAAGACAAATCACACGGGAAAAGCAGGGGAGGGAAAGATGGCGGAAGGTGAGATAGAAGTGTGAAAAAGTGCTCCGTAAGAAAATGAGGAGTGAGAGGACATAAGGAGTCGGATGGTGAAGAGAATGTGAGGAAGGGAAGAGAAAGGGTGGAGGAGATAGGGGACATGAAGGAGAAGAAAAGAGAGGAGGAGGAGAGAAGAAAGAGTAGAATAATGTGGGAATCAGTGAACGGGGCTTCGTGAGGAAGAGGAGATCGGCTAGGAAAGTGACGGGGACGGAGAGAGATGAGAAAGTGTAAAGAAAGGGTGGAGAAGAGAGGAGGCCTGGAGGAGATAAGAGAGGAGAATAGGAGAGGAGAGAGAAGAGGACGAGAGGAGAGCGGGGAGAGTAGAGGAAGAGAGGTGAGAGAGGGGAAATGACTTCGCAAGAAAGAAGAATTACGAGGAAGGCATGACATAACACAGAGAGAAAGAAGTAATAAGAATTGTACTCGGAAGAGGGCGACAGGAGAAGCGGTCCGAAGATGGAAATCGAACGCGCGATCGAGCGATCGATCGAGGGTAGAACAGGAGGTGAGAAGGAAGAGGGCAGTAGGAAGGAGAATAGTAGGGGAAACACTCGGAAGAGGGCGACAGATGGTAAGGATCGAGGACTGAATTGAATGCGTGATCGATGTTCGACACGTGTTAGAGGAAGTACCGGCATAGAGGTTAGAAAAGGTGAGAAGGAGATAAAGGTGAAAAGAAAATGGAAGGAGCAAAAAAGGTCAGAAAGGAAATAAAGGAGATGAAGGAGATGATGGGTAGGATGATGGAAATGATAGGAAAGACGATGGAGATGGTGAAAGGGCTGAAGGAGAGGGAAGAAGAAAGGACGAAGCGGGAGAAAGAAAGGGAAGAGAGGTTAGAAGGAGCAGAGGGAAGCAGGAGGGAGGCGAAGGAGAGGAGAGAAGAAGAGGGGAGGAGAGAGGAGAAGGAGGAGATGAAGCAGAAAGAAGAAAGAGATGAAAGGCAGGAGAGAGAGACGAGGAAGAAGAGTGAAGAGGTAAAAGGGACAAGAGAAGAAGGAAGTGTGGAGGGAAAGAGAGAAGAGAATGGAGAGGAGAGCAGTGAGGAAGGAGAGGAGATGAAGAAGAAGAAAGAAGAGGAAGAAGAGGTGGAAGATGAGAAAGAGGAATGGTGGAGAGAGATGGAAAGGAGTGAAGAAGAAAGAAGGAAGGAGAAGGAGAGGAAGAGGGGGCGGAAAGAGGAGGGAGAGAGGAGATAAGGAGGAGGCTAGAGGAAAGAGAGAGAAGAAGGAGAGAGGAGAAGGAGCGGGAAGAGAGAGAGGAGAAAAAGGGAGGAAATAGAAAGAAGAAAGGGGAGGATAAATAAGGTAGTATACAGGGGAATAGAAGGTGAGAATAGAGGGGAGAGGAGAGGAATGGTAGAGGAGATGATGGAGGAACTATTAGGGAGAGAGGCGGAGATAGGTGAGGTAGAAGAAAGAAGAGGAGAAGGAGGAAAATGGATTTTGATAGTGTAGATGAGGAGGAAAAGAGATAAAGAAGAGTTGTTGGAGATTAGAGGGGAAGCATGGAAGAGATGGGGAATAGGGATAGATGAGGATTTAACTATGGAGAAGAGGAAAATAAGGTGGAAGTTGTTGGAGAGAGCGAGAGAGGAGAGAGTAAAAGGGAAGGAAGTGAGAGTAGAGAATAGGATGATAGAGATAGAAGGGGTAAAATGGATATGGGATGAGAAGGTGCAGGAGGTGGTGATGAAGAAGTAGGGAAAGAGAAAGAGAGAAGAGGGAGGATAGAGAAACGAGAATTGAGGAGGAAGAAGTAGGGAAGGGGTAAGAGAGAGGAGGAAGGAAAGAAGAAGAGTAAAAGGGAGAGCAGGGAGAGGGAAGAAAAGAAAGGAAAAATAGAGAAGGAAAAGTATTATTTTAAGTTTATGGTTGCAGAAGAAGGTGGACAAGGAAAGAGAATAAGTAAGAAGAAAGAGAGGACGGAATGAGGACGAAGGAGAATGGAGGCGAGGAGGAGTGATGAAAGAGAGAGGAGGTGGAAGGACAGAAAGGACAGGAAGGAAAAGAAGATGAGGGATAAGGGGAGGGTGATAGGTTAGAAAAATTGTAAGGTCGCAAAAGGCCAGGGTAGTGAAAGAAAGATTGTAAGGGGAAAAGGGGAAGGGAAAAGTGAAGTATGTTGTAAAGGGTTCGGGAACGCTCCCTAAAAGCGCCTTCAAACCCCAAGGGGAGGAATAAAGCATTCATTCATTCATTCATTCACACGGGAAAAGCATATACGTATGCGGCTAATATGACGGACAAAGAAATAAATCTAGAGATACCAGTAATCGATGTAGAGCCAGTGGACATCACCACGAGCCCGAGGAACAGCCCTACATATAAGATAGTTTTGGTAAGCTCGAATAATTTATTACCAAGATTGAACTCGTTGAAAGAAAGCCTCTGATTAAATCACTTAAACGAGGAGGAAAAACAATCAATTTTACCCGTGATTGAAAATTTCAATGATATATTTCATTTACCGGGAGACAAATTAAAAGGAACAGACAAGATTACGCACGCTATACATACGAGGGTGGACCCAAAAGAAACCGAACTGCCGGTGCCACACCTCCCGAGCGCGTAGTTGAACTTTGCGCCGCTAGGTGCGTCGAGTTTAGTTCCCCTCCGATCGGTAGTCCAACGGACGCCGTTGAGAAAGCACTTACGAGACCATACCGCTATTTTTTTCAAGGCCACTACTCGACGTGTCTGCTAAATTGCAATGGGTGATCGGAAGGAGCAGCGCGTCTGTGTCAAATTTTGTTTTCTTTTGGGAAAAACTTTTTCGGAAACCTACGCTATGATTCAAGAAGCTTTCAAAGAAGAAGCCTTGAGCCGTACTCAGGTCTACGAATGGTTTCGTCGATTTAGGGAGGGCAGAATGAGCCTGGAAGATGACCCTCGTTCTGGGCGCCCTTCAACCTCTCACACGGACGAGAATGTTGATCTGATTCGTCAAACGATCAATCAGGATCGTCGGATGACAATTGACATGTTGTCAGAAAACACTGGGATCAGTTGGAGTGCTTGCCAACGAATTTTGACCGATGATCTCAAAATGAGGCGAATTATAGCAAATTCGTTCCCAGACTGCTCACAGATGAGCAAAAACAAACTCGTCTTTCTTTGTGTCAGGATTTGAAAAATCAAATCTCAGCTAACCCAAATTTTCTTTCCAAGGTCATAACAGGTGATGAAAGTTGGTGCTACGGTTATGACCCGGAAACAAAACAGGGATCAACTCAGTGGAAGACACTCCAGTCGCCTCGACCGAAAAAAGCGAGATAAGTCCGGTCAAATGTGAAAACAATGCTCATTGTTTTTTTTTATGTTCGGGGCATCGTTAATCAAGAATTCGTTCCAGTAGGGCAAACCGTCAACCAACAGTTTTACTTGGAAGTTTTAAGGCGCCTACGAGAGAACGTTCGGAGAAAACGACCTGATTTGTGGCGGAGTGGAGAGTGGTTCCTTCACCACGACAATGCCCCTGCACACACGGCATTCGGTGTTCGTCGTTATCTGGCCTCACTGGGATGGACACTTGTTCCCCACCCCCTCTATTCACCCGACCTGGCCCCCTGTGATTTTTTTCTCGTTCCGCGGATGAAAAAAAACTTGAAGGGGAAGCGTTTTGACGATGTTGACGCCGTAAAAACAGCTTCGCAGAGGGCTCTTGACAGCATCGGAGTTCAGGAGTTCCAGGGATGCTTTGATCAATGGAAAAAAAGACTTGACAAGTGTATTGCATCCCAGGGAGAGTACTTTGAAGGAGACTAACTCGTTTTTCTTTGTAATGTAAATAAAAAAAAATTTTTTTTAAAGTTCGGTTTCTTTTGGGTCCCCCCTCGTACACCCGATGATGTTCCTATATCCGTAAAACAATATAGGTACCCGCCGATCCATAAAAATGAAATTAACACTCAAATTAATAAACTACTCGAACAAGACATTATTCAGCCATCGATGTCACTATACAATTCACCGTTATGGATAGTACCCAAAAAGCCTGACGCCGACGGCAATAAGTATGCGATTAGTGATCGATTTCCGTAAATTGAACGAAAAAACAGTCGGGGACGCGTATCCTTTACCAAACATATCTGATATTATGTCATGGTGTCTCGTCCGGATGGATAAAGAACTATGTAGGGTAATACTTAAGGAGACGGGCTTCCTCACCGATTTCCTTCTAACTTTGCAATATCGTTTATTTTGATGAAAAAATACGATTGTGAGAAGGAAAATCGTCGCTCTCAACTAGAAAGAAAGTTATCACCTACTGAAAAATGACAGTTTCGGGGTTAGGAAATCTGTCATACCGGCGATCTACGGGCGTAGCGCACACTGACTGAGCATGCGCGATGACGTCAAAGTGCGCGAAATTAGAAACGTTCTGTGAGTGTCGCTTTCCAATAGGAAAGTTATTAACAATGCTATATGTTATCTGTCATTTGTTTCCATTTATAACCATGAAGCTACACAAGTTTCTGGCAGCGACGCACAACAAGGAACAATTAATCGATTTGTTAATAGAACATAAGTTAATACACAGTGAAATACAGTGTCCAAAGTGCAATAATAAATTAAAACTTAATACAAGTAATTTCTCATTTCGCTGCAAGAAAGTATTTTACGAGAAAAATAAGCACAAAAAGTACGTCAAGAGACAATGTTCCTTCAAAGCTTCTGCAAAAGTTGATACATGGTTCGACAAATCTAAACTAAGTTTAGAAACTGTGTGCAGACTGAGTGCATATTTTATTATGTTGAGGCCTCCACGACATCATTTTCTATGCACCGAACTTCAATTATCCGAGCCTACTGTAGTAGACTGGATTTCCTTTTGCCCAGAAGTAAGTATATTTTGATACATTAAATATATTGAATATATATTAATATGTTAAATATATGCAAGTATTTAAAATTTACAATACAATTTATTTAAAAAATGTTATAGGTTTGCATCGATTGGTCCAAAAAAAATTCCACCATCCTGGGAGGACCGAACACAATTGTGGAAATAGATGAAGTAAAAATCGGCAAGAGGAAATATAATCGCGGCCGGATAATTGATGGCAAATAGATCTTCGGTGGAATAGAGCGAAATACAAGGAAAATATTCCTTGTACCAGTTCGCGATCGCACGGAAGAAACACTGCTGCAAGTCATCAAGCAGTGGATCCGGCCTGGGACGACAGTGATGTCAGATTGTTGGAAGTCCTATAACTGTTTAAACAGTGAGGGCTTCCAACATCTGACAGTTAATCACTCAATGAACTTTGTCGACCCAGATACCGGTAAGTACAGACTACTGTTTATTCGACATTTTAGTTATCACAATTTATATCGTACTTCTTTAATATTACTTATTTTTGTTTTCTTTAGGAGCCCACACACAGAGTATTGAACGTGTTTGGAGAGACGTTCGGGCAAATATCCCACGATACGGAACTCGCACTTCACATCTAATGGGATATTTGGCTGAATATCTCTTCAAACGCGTTTACGAAGACCGGATAAGCAGTTTCTTCCGTGCAATTGCCGAGCTCTATCCACCGAAGATCATGGAGGAAGATGTCGCGGAGGCCTTAACATCTAAGTAAGATGTTGCCATGCAAACTCAGTCTGCACACAGTTTCTAAACTTAGTTTAGATTTGTCGAAGCATGTATCAACTTTTGCAGATGTTTTGAAGGAACATTGTCTCTTGACGTACTTTTTGTGCTTATTTTTCTTGTAAAATACTTTCTAGCAGTGAAATGAGAAATTACTTGTATTAAGTTTTAATTTTTTATTGCACTTTGGACAATGTATTTCACTGTGTATTACCTTATGTTCTATTAAAAAATCATTTACTTTATCATACTAAAAATTATTTATTACTAATCTAATCTACCCTAATCTGTTATCTGTTAATTGAAAGCGTTTTCCATGTCGACACTTTCTGTGTCGAAATAAACGGTGTCCAACTGCACGGTGCGCAATTGAACACTAATTTGCATTACAAGTACACACGAGTTTAATTTCGCGCACTTTAACGTCACCGCGCATGCTCAGTCAGTGTGCGCTACGCCCGTAGATCGCCGGTATGACAGATTTCCTAACCCCGAAACTGTCATTTTTCAGTAGGTGATAACTTTCTTTCTAGTTGAGAGCGACGATTTTCCTTCTCGCAATCGTATTTTTTTATTAAAATAAACGATATTGCAAAGTTAGAAGGAAATCGGTGAGGAAGCCCGTCTCCTTAAGTATTACCCTATGTAGTCATGCTTCGCTGACTGCATATCCAACAGAGTTTTAAAATCCTAAATAAAAAGGAAAAACAGGGCTCTACCGTCCCGTCGCTCTGCGCACGGCCCGCGGCACTGCGCACGGCCCGCGGCGCTGCGCGCGCACGTAGCCTCATTGTGTTTTCTGTTCTTGCAGAGTCCACAGAGTTCGTTGTATTGTGTGTTTTTTCTTTCTTTTTTCTTCGTTTATCGCCTTAGTATTGACCATGTCAAGACATCGGAGGGAACGCTCGCTGATTTCATCGAGGAATCGCACGCATACGCATCGGGAGAGATCCTGTGAGCGTCAGCGGATTGTGTCCGCGATCCTAACCTCTCTCGAGGTTCGCCCGGTATTTATCACATACAGGTTGCATTAACTATTATTAATTAGTGCTTGTTCACTCATACTGTGCTCCTTGTCACAATGTTATATCGAATGTCGATTTTCATCTGCTGGTTTCGAGTGAATATTTACGTCATTTTTACTGGCAACAGCTATCTACCGCTTCCTATTACCGATATATATACACATGTATGATTAGTGCAGCAGTGATTAGTGCAGCATATGGCGCGTAAGGTGCGCACGAGGGTCGCCAAGCAGACTTCTAGTCTCCGCGTCGTTGATACGAGAGCGATTTCTAACCTCGCAGAACTTCGAGGGAGTCGCCATGTGGGACCTTCGCGGGATCTTCCTGTTCTACGCCTTGTGGCCGGTTGGTGCAAGCCGTAAGCGAAATTTTTCGCTTATGCAGTGTCGTAACTCCTCGACATCCAGCGAGGTATCGGAGGATACTCAAAGACCGGCGAGTCTTGTCCCGCATGCGGACTTTACGACACTCTCGGACGGGCCCGGCGAGGTATCCGTACTGTTGACTCTCTGAACGGAACGTAGACGAGCAGACGACCCTTGCTGGCCGGGGCGGCGACCTAGGTATGTCTCCTTGCCATAGGGACGACATAACCAACTGCTCACTTCTACTGTGTTCCGCTTTTCTCTCCCTTTTTTCCTTCCCTTTTCAGTGAATGTCTCCCCGTTAGCGTTGGAGGCCCTCACACTGTTACCGTTCTCGACCCTGTGGCCAGGGCGACGATCGGGCATGGCAAACCTGCGGTGTTCAGGTCCAGGTCGGCTTCTCTCCCAGAGAACAGTCTCCATCACCGCTACAGCATCGGGATTATCTGTCTTTTTGGATGCTATCGCAGTCGAGGTATATTTCAGTCTTAGGGAAGGATGGAGGACTATCTTTTCCGGTGAGAGTGACCTTTTTTAGCAAATCAGCTCTACTATGGCGACTGCTTGGTCTAGTCAAATGACAACCGAGGTCCATTCTGTCCGTGTGACTTTGAACTATTGGGGCAGTGACCTTACGAGGCTCTCGAAGGTCGGATCTCCGTCTCCAGATGTCAGCAGATGGAGAAAGCACTATCGGAAAAATTGAAGTATCCGCTTGTTGGCGGAATACCTTGTTTCGTCTTTCTCAGACGACGAGGATTGTTTCAGCACATCCTGTCTGACAGTCTCTACCAATGATCTTCAGGTGCCCCAGTGGATCCACTTTTTTCAACCGCAAGTGGCTATTGCTAATGGCTTGCAGAAACGGTTCGAGCGACACCGTCTATTGTGCAGTGTCTCCGAAGATGGCGAGTAATATGCCATCCGTCGGGCTTGTGTCGCCCGAAACGGCTCGACCTTTCTCTCCGTGCAGTGTCATGACGGCAGGGGCAAAACAGACAGCCCCTCCACGTAATGTATCTTTGCATCACCAATCGAGGAAGGATTTTTTCACAGTAAGCCGCACCAGGACGTCAGCTTCCTGCTCCTGAGTTCGCACCTGACACTACATCTAGCAGAGTTAACGGGTTGTTTGACCGTCTGCACGAATCGAAAGCGAGAGTTAACATCTGCTCTCCGATTTTCGGCTTACCGCCTATACGAGTTCCTTCTTCCGCACCATTGCTGTTCTGCTGTTCTGTTCTTCTCTGCCGGAGTGGTCTCTGTCCGCGCGAAGAGCCGCTTACTGCATTGCGGACATTTAGCGGTTATGAGCTTTCACTGATCATATTTAGCCTGTGAGCTATTGCCTTTTTTGCAGAGGAATGCATTTCTCTTTAAAGTTACGCGAACTAAACGCATTCCGGTCTCCATCTTATACCTGGAAGATTGACGTACTATAGCCCCAGGATGCTAAATTGTACGACAGCGTTTGTGCATCTTGAACGCATCTCAGCTGGTATCGTTGCACTCCTCTCTTCCTCTGTTATTAGTAACGAGCTTTATGGTTTTGTCTCGTGGCCTGTCCACGACACCTTCCACTTTTCCTGCGACCGTCTGCCCCATGGTTAGGGCATTGCGACGGACAAATTCTCAATCATTCGTATTCTTACACGATTTTCGGCCTTTAGACGCTCTGGAAGAGGTCTATCAAGGGAAGATTTCGGCTTTCTTGGATCTATTCTTGTTCTGTGGTTTTTCTGTTCATTCGGAGCTCTAACCCTCCTCTGAATGTAGCTTGGGTTGCAGCTACGATTCTATCTACTGACTTCTGGCAATGATACTTAATATGTCATGAGATCTGTGGTGTTCTATCCGTGATTTCACACACAATTGCTTGCTTCTAGCTGTTTACCCTATCCCGTTTATGCAGCTCTATATGACCTTCTTCATTTAACGACAGCCGAGAGGAAGAAGATTTTGGTCCTGGAGACTTATTCTCACACCCATGGCGTGTGGATGTCACCCCCCGGATATCTGAGTGCAGATTACAAACGAATTGGCGTCTTTTCTAACATTATTTAGTGCGCTACAGCTCGCTCTGGCTCCGGGGGTGCTCTGTTCTTTGATGTACCCCTAACGGGCTGGCGAGCTCCATAGACGGTAATCCCCCATGTCGATGGGTTTGGCTCTTCGGAACGGCTGTTCCTAGCACTTTTTACGTTAACGCTCTTGCGTTAATAGTGTGCTACGCTTTCAGTTCCTTTTGCTTGCGCACTATATTGACCCCGCCAAGAATCTTTATGCGGTCGATTATATCTTTTTACTTCTATCCTGCGTGATAACAACTTATTATTCTACGGCTATCATCGCGAGCCTTTTTAGATTTCGTCTGATCACGAAGTCTTGGTTTCTTAATCCGAAATTTATGCCTCGTTATGCGAGCTAATTGTCTTGGTTCTTTTAGTTATTCCCGTCTTCTGTCTTTTCGAAGGAAATACGGATGGTTCTGGCATGTGGAACTTATCGGCCCTCCTGTATAACCAGTTCGATCGTAAGTGGAATATCACTCAATTCGCGATACTTCCATGTCGTCCTGACCCGCCGATGTCGCTCCGTAAGCATGAAAACGAGCGTGAGCTATGTTTTCGGTTTGTTTTCCATCTTAGTTACCGCAGCTACTTTGCTTGCGGTTTGATCATGATTCCTATAATGTTATTATACTATTTTTATAGCAGTATCATGAGCCTCCTATCGTAGACTGGACATGATCCTTGTTTTTCTGTTACTCTTCTATTTCTTTTGGCTGTTTTTCGTTTCCGCAGGTGCGCCCAATTCTTTTCTGTGTTGAATGTACAACCTTTATAGAGTAACTGCTTCCTTGGATTTTGTGCCAAGCGCTATGAGAATTTGGTTCTTCTTGACAAATCGCGCTTTGAACATCTACACAGTATTTATCCATCCGGACGAGATACCATGGCATAATTGTACAATTAACCGAACTTACCAAGTGAAGTTTGATTGTAATTATGCCTGGTGTCTCGTCCGGATGGACTTTTCCCCACCCAAAGCCTTTGGCTTTTTCCCTCCCTTTATTTTAGGCGATTTGCTTCGCAGCTTTGAAATAATGAGGTTACGTGCGCGCGCAGCGCCACGGACCGTGCGCGGCGCCGCGGACCGTGCGCAGCGCCGCGGACCGTGCGCAGCGCTGCGGGGCAGAAGGGCCCCGATTTTTCTGTTTTAGTTATAATTTTTAAAACTCTGTTGGATATGCAGTCAGAAGCATGACTACACAGTATTTATCCATCCGGACGAGACACCAGGCATAATTACAATCGAACTTCACTTGGTAAGTTCGTTTAATTGTACAATTATTACTTAAGTTGCGTAGTAACCTTTTATGAATAAAAATAGATACATATATATACGAAAAATGGGAAAAACACAAAAACATACATAAAAGTAAAAACCAACAAGAAAAACCATTATAACACGTTATAATACATTATTTATAATACTTTTCGGGTATTTTATAAGGATAGCAATTAGATACGCTATACACACATAAATAATTTAAGGTGTCATTATAACAATATATTTTATGTACACCGTTGCATTAAGGAGATCAATTAGATATAGGAACATTTTAAATTGTTTGAATACAATAACATTTTGTTATAAACAAATGAATTTTATAATAACAATTAGTTATAATAAATTTAATCATACGTTTATATAGTCATTCATATGCATAACAAAATGCATAAAAAACTTTAAGGGCAATTATTATAAAAAACCATAAGTCATTGTTTATAACAATTGAAGGAATGAAGTTAAATGAATAAAAAGTATGTAATAATTATTCATGGACCATATCAAGAGATCGCACGAGTTTGAAATTTCAAAATTGTTGATATTTTCATTTATTAACTAAGCGTATGAAAACTTTAACCGTTGAGAAATACTTTTTTATAACTATATAGGGTTTGTTTGGGTGATAAGAGGAACTCAACGGTACCATCAAATTTAAGAAAAACCCATTAATTTAGAAATTACCAACAACTTTCTTGAGTACCATTTTTCGCCAGTCTGATGGTACCTGTGCAAAAATTGAAAAGTCACTATTCATTAAACAAATTTACGGCATTTTTCAATACGCTTAGTGTAAAAAATTTTAATAAATTATCAGTAGTTCAAAAGTTATATGGGTTTAAATAAATTAAGTCAAAATTAATTAATTAATTAATAATTAACCAAGAATAACGAAAAACCGATTGCGTAAAACGTATAAATTGTTTAATTTAGGCATTTAGTTATTATACTATTAGTTATTAGTTCGCTATTGAATTATTAGTTCATTATTCATTTAGTAAGAGTTATTATTTGAATATATAATAATTAACATTCATATAACATTTAGTCAATCAGTTAAGATATATGAATAATTATTAATTTATAGAATAAGGAACGTTATAATAGTGCGTTAAAATATAATACAAAAAAATTACTTTAATATTAATTAACTGAATGCTTTAAATTATTATCCAAAGGTACAAGAGACCTTATAAATAATTAATGCATGAGGTTGTAGGAATTTAAGTTACATTAATAATTTTAGTATTTTATTCATTCGAATTTGAATAATACAGTGAACTAAGTGTTAATCAAAATTATCTTATTAACGGAGAATCATTAAAGGAAGTGTGAAAGAAAATTAAACGAATAATTATATTAAATTAAAATTTCTGAGGCGGCGACTTACTGACGCCAGATTAAAATAATAGTCGGTGTCCACTGTCTTAATCAAAAGACATAACAGTCTCTTCGATAAATTTAATCGTTAAATTTTAGTTGACTGAAAGTCATACCCGATACTTTGATTATTCAGTACGGAGAAATTTCTGTTGACCATAAGTCTCAACAGCTCATGCGATAAATTCGTACTGAGAATTTTATGTTGAACGTTAAGAGAAAAATAATTTTATCTAACCAAAGCATTGAGCTCATAGTCCCCACTAGACTTTCCAAGGTTCAAAGAATATTTGAAGGTTTGTCAGGGATATGGAAAATAAATCCGAAATAAAAGTAAGTACTTAAGCGATTACCCGCTTTAAAGAGCGAAAGTCGCTCTAAGTACATTAAGAATTTTGTTATTAATTATGTAGACGGTGAAGAAAAGGCGCCATAGGGCTGGACGCCGCAAAAGAGAGAGGATTGAACATCTTCAAAAAATACGTCGAGAACAATATTCGGAATTTTTGGAGAATCATAATAGATCAGACCATCGTCTCGAGCAAAGCACCAACCAGGTTCCTTCGACATCATCAGAGGGCAAGGAGCTGCCCTTAACTCCATCACCCACCAGTAACAATTGTCCTCATCAAACCCCCCTAGGAAGTGGCGACACACCTGCCGAGTCTGAGGACCCAACAACCGGATTTCCACCTCAACCCATTATAGAGGAACCTGAAATTATTAATCCAGATCCAGATGTTGAATCCGACATTGAATTTATTGAGGAAATCGAATTAATACACAATCCACAGCCGGATCCAATTGTGAACGCGTACTTTATGAAATTAGAAAGATTTGTTCGAGTAACTTTAATTGATAACATTAACAATACTAATATGACACACGAAATTCCAGAAGAGTTGGAAACAACTACAGAAGAATAAAGTTATAATTCATCCAATAATCATAATTTTATTTTCACCTTCCTAATTTTATTCACCTTTAAGTAGTAATTTACTTATGGAAATTTGACTTACAAACTGACTCAGTCGCTTGAAAGCGTTCATCCGCTTCAAGTGTAGATCATAGAACCAGAAGAGTGTGATCCTGTGATGTCTGACAACCTCAAAATTTTCAATTTCAACCTATTTAACCTGCTTATTAATCGCTAGAATTATGAAATAAATTACCAACATATTGCTACTATTACAACTTACCATTGACACTGTAACGATGCACCCCCCTGCATCGTGTATTTCCGGCCGAACATCCGCTGATGCCGCCCGCCCGAACACCCGGCAGGCGAAGATAAGGCGCTAAGCGCCAAATAATATTTGCGTGTTTTCCACGCCGAGGAGGTGACGTCACGTCGGGATATTTTTCCGTACTCCGACCGTTACCCCGACGCCGTCGCCCCCTCGCCCCTAAGACGAGCAGTATAAAAGGGCTGCGAATCGCGGAGGGAGGCATTCCGTTCCGATCCGACGCTCTGATCAGATCTTCGCTCCGAAGCTCCGATCATCGCCGTTATCCGATACCGATTCCAGCTCCTAGGCTCCAAGCTATCTCTGGTCCGAACACGGGGGTTGAGCGTGCTGTACCTCAGCCTCTGCTAAGAGTTCTTGGCGAGACGACCGATCCAATCCCTGCTACCGATTCTCTCGAACCCGCACCGCCCGTGGGGTCAAGTGTTCTTGGCCTCCGCCGAGCGGTCTTGGCGACGGCCCGTCCGAGGTATCCGTAAGCAGCCATCGAGTCACCGGATTTGTACCCAGGGGTGAAGCGTGCTTGCACCTCCGTCGAGAGTTCTCGACCACAAGCTCCGGCCAGACTACCATCCGTCTTTCCGTCGCTGCACCGAGCACGGGGTGAAGTGTTCTTGGCCCGGTCAGTGCGTAGATCCACCCGCCATTAAGTCGGGCCGCGATTCTCCGCGGAATCAACCGCCCACTTAATTAGGGAAGCGTACGGCGCGGGACATAAGAACTAGAGGGGGGCAGGTGTTATCCCAATGCGACTCGAACCGACACGTCCCGCGAAACTCGGTACCACGCCCGTCGCGCAAATATCTCACGCAACTACAACACAGCGTCACGCACCGCCCGTCAACACGGTGCCCTACTCTGTACATATACTATTGAATAAATTGTTACGTTAAGTTGGTAACCATCCGTCTCTTCACTACCTGCGGCCTGACCATACGAACCCAGATCCGGCGAGTTATCTGTGCATAAGCACCACGGGAAAATAAACAGGTCGTTTCAACACTTACCATCAAACAAAGTATGTCATAAGTTCGTTACCGACAGATGTATATTCATATAAGATAGGTTATCCGCAATCACAAATCCACACTTAATCAATTACCGATCTTTCCCACAACAGGTCGTACAGGTCCTATCCCAGGTAAAAGAGATTCAGTTCTTTTACCTAAAAAGGGACCAACGAGCAGACTTATTCCAAGTTAAGGGTAAAATCGACCATTGACCCTACAGCCGGAACTCTCGGTCAGCTCGACTCGAGTTTTGAGACCCGAGTGACATAGAAATTGAGAGGCGTGTGTTACGCCCTTCCCTCGAGCTCACGGAGCTCTGGACGTAACACTCATTTACGACAGGAATCAGCATTCTGTTGAAAAGTTTGCTTAATAGAAAATGACACCGGTTAATGTTGTGAACATAATAAACATGTTAGTGACTACGTTTCAAATTGCGAATATAACACAGACACCTATAACGCCTTTTGAAATTGAAGTGCATAATGAAATTCGTGATATTCTACAAAATTTGCAAGACGTATGTTCATCATTTGAACATGATTACGTGCTTGATTTTGCTGATCCATCAGAACCCCATGGAGCACAAATTGTAGAATACATTACGCCTGCAGAAAAAGAAGAAGATGAAGACAGTTTTGAATATGAAGAATGTATTGTCGATGATGAAGGTGGGAAGATCGACTTGAGTTATAAGAGAAAGGCCGTAGAGTTTTGGAAAAGCGAAAAGAAGGCACGTCGAACATTAACTAGCGTACAGAACAGTTTTCGTAAGGTTAAATCCTTACAGCAGCTATACAGATGGGAAGCAAGTGTAGAAAAAGATGGAAAAAATGCAGATAAATTTACATTTATTACGGAATATGTACTGCAAAAGTTTGAAGAAGCATGTGATAGAAAATCTATTGTTCATGACATGAATTTAAGATTATGGGCTTTGGAGGCAAAGAAGCAAGTGGACCTACCTGAATTCAAGGCAAGTAAATGGTGGATTTGGAAATTCAAGAATGTGTACAGAATTGTTTCCCGCAAGATAACAACATTCAGGACGCAATTTACGCTTCAAGATATTGGCAACTTAAAAGATATCGCAAAATCGTTTGTTTCAAACGTAAAGTCAAACATTCCAGGTTTTGGAGTTGAAGAAATTTATACTGCTGTTACGTCCAATAGACTTCATGGTTCCTCGCTTCCAAAACGAAATATTCTTTAAAAGATTTTATATAATATCCTATGTACGATTAAATCAGCGAACGTCGTTGCCACGCGCGAAAAAGATTTCGCATGAGCGGAGGTCTCGGGGTCACGATGAGAGATATCGCGGTTCCCGGAAAAGAAATAATTAACTGATTCCTGAGCGATTGCTTTCATCAGAGCCGTGAAATTTGACACATGTCCGGCAAAACAAGTCTTTAAATCATGATTAAAACTGGGCTAATGAAGCAATCGTCTCGTTACCGCGACGTTCGAAAACTATTCATCTAGGGGTTAAAAAGGTTAATTATCGCAAATGACACGCGAAAACAATTATCAAAGAATACCGCTAAGAGATTTCTTTGACTTACCAAAACAAGTATTAGACCCATTCACTAATACCAAGTAAATCAACTATCGCAAATGACGTGCGAAAACAATTATCAAAGAATACCGCCGAGAGATACGAAAGCAAGTATTAGACCCATCCGCTGATACCAAGTAAATTATTATAAGCGATAACCAATAGTTCGCGCAAACAATTTTTTGTGAATTCTCGGAAACAAATAGCACTCCCCATGGTCCTTAGAACGCATATAAAAAGGCGACGATCTGCTCAGAGACGCACTCACGAACTCATCTAGTCACCGTAAGCTTGTGCGGGAGTTCTGTTTAATACAAGTCTCAATTATAATCGGACGTGTGCAAAAATCAACACCTCGCCTTCTTCTTGGTTAGGAGAATTGGCAACCTACCACGCCAAACATCTCAAACACATTTAGAGAAAGTAAGCTAATTTCATTATTACTACCTATTATTATTACAAATTTTGTAAAATATTTTTACTCGCGGGATTCGTTTCTCCAATCCTTTCATGGAGACCTCCGTGTGACAGAATTTTACGTGGTTTGTCCCTTTTTTTAAGTGCGTTCCACCAAACGCGGATCTGAGAGTTCGAGTTCCCCACACGGGAAATAACTCACGAGAACCCCACGCAGAGGGAAATAATCTATTTTTGGGCGAACCACCGCGCAAAAGAAGTTGTGAACCAACTTCACAGTCCCTTGATTTAGACATTAGTTCATCTTCACAGTCATCACCACCCTCTCCCTCTTCTTCTTCATCCTCGGAGATAACTGTTAATCCATCTTTGTCGCCATGTTTTACCCCTTGCCCTTCTCCCGTTCTCTCCTCCCTTTGGTACTCATCCATTGGTTTACCAGATGTTGAAGAGTATCTGGATGAACTTATAACAACTGATCAATCCTTTCCTTCTCTCGAAGTTTTGAGAACCTTTTACGAGCGCGGTCTCGAAGTCCTTTGAGAACATATCCTCAGCCTTTTTCCCACCTACGAGTTACCCCTTCCACCCAATGCTCTTTTCCTCGGTCCCAATTCCATTGACGTTCCTAATTTAAGGGCAGCCCTTGTCAATTCCGGCCCTGACACCATTGTTCCTCTTATCACCAGAAACCGCCAGTATCCTGTTCTAATCCCTGCGTCCCTCATTCAAGAATTCTTTTTAGATAATACATAATTTAAATAATTGTAATAATTGTAAATAGTTTCACCCTTTTAAGGGAAATATCTCGATGTAATCTATCTCCATTTAATTTATTTCTTTTCCTTATATATTTGCGTAATATTTTCTAAAATATATAATGTTAATTCCTTAAGGAAAAAGAAAAATCTAATTTATTGAATAAACCTCAATCACTCCCCTTCCCACAACAGGTCGTACAGGTCCTATCCCAGGTAAAAGAGATTGAATTCTCTTACCTAAAAGGGGACCAACGAGCAGACTTGTTCCAAATCTAAGGGTAAAATCGACCTTGGTTGTTGGACCTACAGACGGAACTCGCAGTCAGCTCGACTCAAGTTTTGAGACCGAGTGTCTAAAATTTTAAGAGGCGTGTGTTACGCCCTTCCCTCGAGCTCACGGAGCTCTGGACGTAACGACCCTAAATTTTGGGAGCAGATTTGTTCCAAATCTAAGGGTAAAATCGACCTTGGTCGTTGACCCTACAGACGGAACTCGCAGTCAGCTCGACTCAAGTTTGAGACCGAGTGTCTCAAATTTTGAGAGGCGTGTGTTACGCCCTTCCCTCGAGCTCACGGAGCTCTGGACGTAACACTGCAGACGAGAGTGATTTCAATCTTGAAATACATTCTGGGCGAACATTGACGAAATTAGGAGTAAAAAAACAGTTGAAGCAATGGTTCAATTAGTATCTTCTACAACACACAGTTATACTATAATGCCTATTATTTCAGCAAGTAGACGTCTTCTTTCGCCACTATACATAGTTTTGAAGGAGTCTACGGGTGTGACGTCCCGCGAAAATCCGGCTATCATTTTTCCTCGCAAATAGAACCTTAATGCGCCGAGTCACACGCGCAACGTCTGTCGCCATCGGCAATCACAGCCGATACGCCATTTTGTCGGCCTGACTCCCACCCTGATCGCCAGGACAGTCATGCCAATCCGCAGAAGGAGAGGACCCGAAGGCCCCACCACCAACCGGCCGTACCGGGGAAGGAGGAAAACTCACGCCCCACCACCAAACGACGGGCCGCCGAATTGAGGGACCTCAGTGCAGCACTACTTCCCGTCACTCTTAGCTACGACTCCGGACGAGTCAGTTCCCTCCGAGTCTCGAACCTCTGCTTCTAATTCTAAGTCGAACTTAGTCTAATTCTACATCTTGCCACTCTAAACTTAGTTTATTTTTATCGTCTCATTGAACTTAGTTTATTTCTATATCGTCCTATTCAAACTTAGTTTATTTCAATATCGTCTTATTCAGTTTTAGTTTATTTCTAGAAGTTATTCTACATTATAATTGTAACCCTTTTATTATTAGAATATACCTTTTGTGTGTTAACTCAGTGTCTTATTAGCGCATACCTTTCAACCAACCAATCCCTACGCGTAAACTAAACCATAAGTGCAATCGTAACTAGTGCAATCCTGACGAACCAACGCACAGTGTGAATAACTCTAGTGACGTTCCTTCTCCGACACGTTCTACGATCTCGACAGTGCGGTCCTCGCACGTGGACATTGTTAAACGTGATCCCTTACATAAGTGAACTGCCAGTGCGGTCCACGCACGCCAGTCTCGCTCACCCTCTGATACCCTCAACCCTATCAACAGCACTAGCGATTAAAGTAATTATCGAGAATCACTGGAACTAGATGCCGAAAACGAGACGAGGAGGAAAGAAGCACCGTGCGCGACGCCTGCTTCAAAACCTTTCCAAGTTTCTTTACGAAACACCAAACGTCGCTATTTCATCGTATTACGGTGTCGAACCTTGCTATATCGATCCTGAATACGAACAACTATTTCAGACACGTGTACCGTCCGAAAGCATACAGCCGCGTTGCGATAATAACAATAATCCCGCTCTAGCGCGACCCGCAAAACCACGAGTGATTAGTAATTCCGCGTGCACCTACCGAGTGAGTATAATTAGGAACGTAAATAAGAACAAGGGAGAAGAGGACACGTGGTCGACGAGGTTAACCCCGATCTCGTACAAAGTACGATATCCGCTGTGCCAAGACATCCCCGAGGACGACCCTCGACGAAACCATTACAATAGACAGGCGCAAGAAAGCAAAGTGCAGAGCTGGATCGAGAACAACCAGGAACATTCTAGTAAGTAAAATTACTGTCGCACCACGATTTCATTCCTACTAGAATTATATATATATTTGTCGTTTTAATACCAAAATATTACTTTTGTTGTTCTTTTTTTACCCCACTCTAGTAGTAGAATATTATTAACCGATCATTAGAAAGTGAGAAGGATCATAATTGATCTATCGTCGCAATCATCTTAATGAATTGTTAATGAAATTGTTCAAGTCAAAAGTGAAGGGAACCATAATTGATTATTAACGAAATCATTTATCAAAACTGGAAGTGAAAGGCATAGCTGATTACTTGTATCATAATCAACCTAATGAGATTTTAATGGAACTGTGTCTGAAATCAAAGAGAAAGGAATGACAATTAGTCCCTAATGGAATTATTTACCTAATTCAATGGAGAAAGCTGGAGGTAATTACCTATCGTCACAATCAATTTAATGGATTGTTGATAGAATTGTTAGTTGAAATCCATAAGCGAAAGGAACCATAGGAGAACATCGTGCAATGTGCCGTGGAATTATACGACAAAACGGTTCCACCCAGCTCGTGAACCCAGTTGTCGAATATCAACGTCGAACCGCAGTTGTCTCGTGCATGAAATACACCGCGTATTTGCTTGATTTCAGTTGAATCCTAATTTGCGAAGGGTGCCTCAATAATTTCAGCGAAATCCCTTACCCTGAGGGACAATATTTCACGCGTATTTCGAAACACGACTTGTACGTCGGATTTAACCGTCACGTCCCTACGTGTGAATTGTGTCGCGCGAATCTCGCAACATACGCCCCGTTTTACACTTGCGACAATTGCTCGGACAACTATCTCGAACTCATTGAACAACTACGGTATACCGGTGAGAGCATTTACGAACTACCCGACCCAACTGTGATTCGTTTTCAAGGTGATTACATGGGCAGGGTCTCACCCTCGACCGACCAGTAGACGCGTCTTCCTCGCGAATAACCTTGATCGCGGGTATCCCCGGGTAGAGTTTCGCGACTCTGCGACCCGTAATAGCGATCGTGTCCCGTCTATGGCCAGACTCGCCCTCTCGTGGCACTGACCCGGCGTGACGTAACACGGGAACATTTGGCCCGAGGGTGGAAGAAACTCTTTTCCGTCCAGTTAACATTTAAATCCAAACTTCAAAATCAGGAAAACTCACGTTTGAACATTTCAAAACTTGGTTCAGCGAAGTGTATCTACCGAATACTGGCCGTAAAAGTATGTTACTACTCGATTCATGGACGGGACACTGCCCAAGACAACTAGAGCAGTTGATTCCACAAGACAAAGAGGTACAATTTTTAACCATTCCAAAAAAGACAACGGGAATGATTTAGCCTTTAGATGTGTTTGAATTCCGGGTTTGGAAAAATTTTATGCGAACATTTTCGGATAATGTAATTCTTGAAGAGAGAGATGTTAATCTACACTCATCTAATGAAATAATTAAATTGCAATCACTAACCCATAATCAGTTTTCTTCACCTAGATTTAAAAACCTGTTTCAATATGCTTGGTATAAAAGCGGATATGTAGAAACGCATCCTGCCGAGTTTCAAAATCCTGTAGTTTCTGTTACTTCAAAAATGAAAAGAATATACCCAAATGTAGTATTTGTGGGATGGCCGCTTTTATACGCTATGCATGGTGTGGCGAATATCTCTGTTTTAAACACTTTTATGAAGAATATCATTACTGTACCAATTACAATCCGTAATTTTTAGTATATCTATCATTTTGCACTAATATAACTATTGTAATGTATAATTAAACAATAGAACGTGTACTAATATTTCTGTTTTAAACATTATTGTGAAGAATATCATTACTGTATCAATTAGCAAATTTTACTGTATTTGTCACTACTAACACTTGTATTGTTGTACTCGATTAATAACATTTTCATAAGTAAACCATAAAGAATGTACAAAAAACGAATGTACGAATGCAAATGTTATATGTATGAGGATTAATAAAATCAATTAATACATTCGTTGAAAATAGGTACAAACTACCATGTTGAAATAAGCGAACAATGATTGAAATTGACATAAATTATGATATAAATATTGTGATATCATTATATCGTTATAGAATATCTTACTAATATGTATTAACAATAAGTCAAGAATCAATCACACAATATGTAATATGTAATCTATAAAATCAATACGCATTTTTTGTGTAAATCGGAAAGTTCGACAAGGTTATCGGTGCATCAATATGAATCTGCGTCATTTAATGTCAAAGTGCAATATTTTGTTCATGCAACATCTTATTTATCGTGCGGTTTACAAAATAATATAATAAAAATGCGAGGAAAGACGTTCCAATGAATCGTGATAGTGCAAAACTCCATTTATCGCCTTATCGACTTATCTCGTGTGATTTATATTTTTATATCATATATACAGTTGCTTTAATAAACAGTTGTAAATATTATTTTAACAAACATTTTATTTCTGTTTCCATATCCGTATTACGGAGTCCGATGTGCGATCCACGTAGCCGGTACTCTCTTTCGAGAAGTGCGGAAAGCCTAATTTCATCGTATCTAGGCGATCTGTATCGAGTTTTGCATGATCCGTCGCGTTTTTTGGAAAGTAGCAAACCATTCGAGAAACTTGTAAACTGAATAGTCAAATAGCTTAGTTACATCGTATCTAGACGATCCGTATCAGGTTTTGCAGGATCCGTCGCGGTTGGAGAAGTGCGATAGTAAAGACGTATTTAGAGATATCGGGAGTCTTTGTCATTCGGTCTTTGTCCGGAAGTACAATAAAGTACTAGTAATATACAAGTGTTAATTCGGAGTTAGGTTTATTGAACACACAGTTACAATCCTTCACTCCTCCAACACCCGCCCGCGCGCGCCCTCGTAAAAATAGACAATATTATTAACAGAGACTTTTCGCACACCATCCTGGTAAATACCCTTCTCTTTTAACTTCAGAAGTGGGATTGATTCGCGTCGGAGTAAAGTGAGGATTTTAACGTTGCGCGGTTTAACGAAAGTGCGTGTGACGGTCGCGAATAGTGACACATGCCCACAAGATAATGGAGCGGAATAACTTGCAGCAGCTCACATTGGAGGAAATCAGAGATAAGGCTGCTCGTTACGATTTGGCAATTACAGGATAAAGAAATGACTTGACCGATGCTATAATGACGTATTTGGAGCGGAATGGAACGGTCATTGATCGGGTAGTCAATAGCCGGTCCAAGTAATGTGGTGGTGGAGACGAGAAGCGACGGAGCTGCGGCTGAAGCTTTTTCTCCGCAGGATTCCACCCGGATTTTAACGCAGATGATGGCGGCGTTAAACGAACTTATACAGCAGCAGCAACAAGTCACTCAGTTGTTGCAAACGCTGTCTGCTGAGAGAAGAGAAGTACCCCGAGTCGAGGAGACAGGGAGGTACGTGCAACGTAGCAGGTCCCATTGGAATCTTCTTCGAGGTCGACTTCCTCAGGTGTAGTGAGTAGGAGGACGACGGAAGGTTGGACGTCGGGTGCTGCGATTCAGGCGCTAGCTTCGCAAATTCCCGAATTTGCTGGAGCTGAAGAGGACAACGTGTCCGCTTGGGTACGACGCGTTGATAAAGTTGCGGAAGTGCACCAAGCTTCCGAAGGAATCATTTTGCTAGCAGCTTCTAGCCGACAAATTCTGTACATCGGTAGTACATCCAGAGTGGAGCAATAATCGAATCCTGGCATGGATTGTGAGCGGAGATGATCAAGATTTTTGACCGAAAAATGCCTTTTTTCAACGTGATGCAGAAGGTCGAGGCACGCAAGTGGTTGTCCGGAAAAGAAACGTTTGACGAATACGCTATTGATAAGCTCGCACTCATGCATCGAGTTGACTTGATGGAAATCGACAAAATCCATCTTTTGGTGAACGGAATCTCACAGTTTTCTTACGGGCGATAGCATTGTCCGTAACAGATGAAACGATCGACGGTTTCCTGGACAGGATGAAGAGGATCACCCAGAGTGTGACGGAACAGGAACGGAAGTCAGCGGCAACAGGTTTGTTGACGAAGAATAAGGAGAGCCCATGTCGTAATTGTGGAAAGAAGGGTCACAATCATCGAGACTGTAGCAGTGAATTGCAATGCTTTTATTGCAAACAGAAAGAACATCGAAAATTAGATTGCCCGTTGTTGAAGAGGAAGGATCATAAAGTGACAGTCATACTACCAGCGACAGCGGCTCAGGAGGCCGTTCAAGACATAATTTAACGGACATTTTGCTGCAACCTACACACTCCGTCCCAGGGTAAATTGCTTAAATGCATTGACTCGAAAAGGAGGATTTTTCAACACGTTATTACAATGTAACGCTGCATCCAAATCTGGGAAGCTCATATCATAACATTTCTAAATGTGAGAGGTTTTTTACCGAACACTAGACCTAAACGCCTTTTGTTACTTGATTTTGGGAGTGGCCATTGTCCCTCAACCTTTGAAGGACTTATTCATGCTGACAAAGAAGTAACAACATTTATGATACCTAAAAGTACAACTGCTTTCATACAACCACTTGATGTTTTTGGTTTCCGTATTTGGAAAAGTTTTATTAGGACTTTCTCGGATCGCGTGTTACAAAATAATTTTGATATCAACTTGCATTTGCGAAACGATATCATAAAATTGCAATCCTTTACACATAACCAATTGTCTTCTCCGAGATTCAGAAATTTGTTTAAATATGCGTGGTACAAAAGCGGGTGTCGAAGAAAGGCCAGAATAATTTGAAAATCCAGTAGAATTTTGTATGATATATCGTGCGAGAGAAAGTTTGCCTCGATACCATATATGTGGAGAACCTGCTATAATACGATGTGCGTGATGTGAACAATATTTATGTATAAAACATTTCTTTGAAGAATATCATTTTTGTGAAAACTATCAACAGTAAAATATATGATATTTCATCTTGAGGAATTGTGAAATTACGAATAACGCGCAGTGTTCAGGGTGCACACATCAACCGGCCTTTTGTTCAACGCAATAAAAGAAATAATACACAAAGCTTTTAACTGTTCTGAACAACTAAAGATATATAGAAAGAATAATAATGACGAGCACGTGGTACATGCGGACGACCACGACAACGACTGCGATTACAACCGTGAAGAAAAGACAAAGGGGTGGTGCGACGACGTCGCCTCGCGCGCGAAACAAAACTACTTGTATTACTACACGCAATATCGTAAAGTCCGATTACAAGTGCCACTTCCTTACAAAAATTAAACTTAAATAAAAGCTCAAAAAACCATAAATCTTAACACTCCCGTTTTTTGAGAGCTTCTGTACTCATTTTACACATGCCAATTCTCGCTCGCAAATCATAATATAAATTTCTATTTAACACTTTTGTCAAAATATCCGCGAGTTGATCTTTGCTATAATTAATATCAATATCTCCGCATATGTATTTTTCACGAATAAAATAATAACGAATATCAATATATTTACTTCTCTTATGAAATTCGGACTTCCTTATAATTTTGATAGCACTTTGATTGTCTATGTTTATGACCGGAACATTTGTCCATTGATATCCACTATCATTTAATAATTGTTTAAGCCAAATCGCTTCTTTAACTGATTCGCAAGCCGCAATGTACTCCGCTTCTGTTGTACTAACAAGGGAACCTTCACAACTGTCCCTTACCGATTTTAATGGGCTTTGGATATGTTGTAGAGCATCAAAAAATATTCGACCCATATTTTTTTAGCGGCGTATCTTGATGTTTAGGGGTTGAAACAGCCCCTTGAAGATAATGAATTTTTTCATTTTTAGCGAATATCTTTGAAAATATAAGATATATGAAAAAATATTTTATACAAAAGTTTTATAGTATTTTACACTCTTTACAACAGTGTATTCACATTTTTCGAAAATGTCAAATTTTTAATTTACCCCCACCCCCACCCCTTATTTTTGTAAAATTTAAGAACTTGGTAAGAACAACAATTGAAGAGCATCGAATGCCAAATCCAACCATATATAATAATATTATGTTTCCACGATTCACTTTTTGGGAAAACGAGATGAAAACATTGTGCTATAGGCGCCGCGCTGTAAGTAGGTGTTGCGTTATTTCTCTGCAGTTGCGCTGTATTCAATAACTGCATATTTTCTGTATATTTTCCCATATTACGAAGTAAATCAACGGCAACGAGCCAAAGCTGGGTGTCCAGTGCTTCTTATTTATTTAAATCCAAATTCAAATCATACAATCATACAAACGTTTCGGTCACAACGTTGGACCATCTTCAGTGTAATAGTGCAAAATCCTTCGTGCATGTAACAGATTTAACCTATCATATTTCCTAAAAGATTCTACCCGAGAAAACTTTAGTGGACAGTTAGTAAATCTTAAATGTGGCGGTGTTAACTTTAACTTTATGCAAGTTTTTAAAAATTTAATCCTGATCCGTGTCTTAATCTGCAATCTAAACAATCTAGTGCAATGTTTGATAAGATCACATACGAAAGAACCAAAAAAATATCTAATGAAATTAAAGAAATACATATTTCTCGCCTGCGTATAAACTTGCATAAAATTAAAGTAAAAAGAAAGATGATCCTTTTCCCGCCCCTTCTTTGCAACCTCTCCCACCAGCATTGCTCTGGATCATTAACTACGGATCATCAACGACGAAAACTCTTTCGTTTGCTCCTCGGCTCTGAATATATGATGGTCAAGAGCGCGAAGTGGAAGGAAGCGCCCTACGGAAGCGCCCCCCCGTGGGCGCTAAAAGTTTCAATTTTATAGCTCTAAACGTTGTGAGATACTGACAAAACAAAGATAACTATATCTGTATCATCTTCGAATGAGACGTTTCGTATAATCTGGGTCGAACGAGCCCGCCGAAGGCGGGCTCGTTCGACTCGACAATTATCGGCATTGTCTCTCGCGACGCTCGGACGCCTCGAGTGGGGATAGTATCACCGAAGTCGGAACTCTAATGCTAATGACATAATACGGAATATATTACACGAAAGATAGGTGCGAGCATACATCTATATATGTAGTAATAACATGCGTGCGTACGGCGCGGCGTCGTACTTTGTTCAGAAATTTCCAAAGTCAGATTAATTTTCAGAATTAATGTGCAGATCTCTTTTTAGTACCATAATTAAAGATAACAAGATCAAAGTGAATTAAAATAGCCGCAATGCGTATAATAAAGAAATATTGACTACATTTTGCGTAGTGAATGATTCTGCATTTATGCACAAGGTGACACAGAACATCTATTTATAAATATCAGCTTTGATTGTTGATTCTTTGACGACATGCATATGCTTGGACTTTGATTTACTTTGAACTATTTTTAAGACTGGTTGATCAGTATTGTTACGTCCAGAGACTGCACAGTTCCTTGCTTCCAAGGAATTTAGCGATATTTTTTAATTGTCGGTCAATGAGGCGACGCGTCGAGGCGGTCGCGTGCGATCAATAGGGCCCCAATGAGGGATTAGAAGAAACGATGACACAGCTGTGTCGGATCCGAGGAAATACCCTCACAAGAACCGTGGGTTGTGACGCACGTGTCCGGGCAGGCGCGATATTAGATCCGGATATCGAAACCTTTGGTCTTATTGATCAATTTATAAAAAACAAGCAACAAATTCGGTCGCGCGTGATTGTAGGCCCGCGGTGTATCACTCTTCCTGGAAGAGAAAATGATACAGCTGTGCCGGATCATCCCCCGGGTAGATACCTCACAGAAACCGCGAATCCGGCCACACACGTATCGGTGCTTCCGGCTTAAAAAGAAACCATCTGTGTAGACTGTTTATCGCCTCATAGACCAACCGATCATATTTGCGATTAAATTAACTAACGGCCCTCGAAAGGTGGTTTCCTGTAAATGCAGTTCCCGGAAAAGCTATCTCTTTTCCACGTCATCCCTATCGTATAAAAGGTGATGACCACTCCGGAGGGCAGCTTTTTCATTCTGTCCGTGTTCGCGAACGCAGCTCATCCATTTTTGTCCGTGACCGCGAACGTACCTTGTCAGCCTTAGCGAACGTACTTTGTCAGCCTTCGCGAACGACACAATTTTTCGTCAATAGTTTTGTGAAGTCAAGTGCCGGGCCGTGAACGTTAACTTTGGTGTGCGAGTTACATATCACCCAAGCAACTCGACGTGCGTTCGACCGCTACACCATCCATCCGACGGCAGTTCATTGGCACAAACGGATTTTTTAAAGTTTCAGCATACACCTGCAAACAAGTGAGCGTTTTTCTTTAGCTGTCACTCCTTTTTTTTCTTTACTCTTTGTCTTCTCTTCCTTTTGTTTGTTTATCGACAATTTTCATTCACATTTCTCCTTCAGCTTTCTTCTACCTCTTTTCTATACATTTCTCCTGGACTCATCCGGTATCCCCCTTTAAGTGTTTTCCGGCAAACGATCACGCAGTCCATCTCCCTCTGCGGGCGATCCAGCAGTGACCAAGCGTCGTTTCCTGGGGGCCATCCAACGACGGAGCCACCGCGTAAAAAGATCGCGACCGAGATCGATCCGCGGCCCCCCTCAGCGTGTTCGACCAGTTCATCGGTCATAGTATTAGATTCTTTTCGGCCTCCTTCCCCTGCCCTTTCCGTTCAAACAGTATCTTCCACCTCGCATCGGGCATCCCCTGATTCTTCCGTTCAGATACTGGAACCCCTATCCCGAACACCTTCCCCGTTCTCTGTCTCTTCAAGCGTCTCTTCTTCCGCACCCTCCGTTTCTTCTTCGCGCTCCTCTTTGCGTCCTTCAACCCCTTCAAGCGTCTCTCTCTCTTTATCTCCGCCTCCTTCTTCTCTTACACCCCCTTCGTGTTATTTCTCTATGTCCGAATCCTCTTCGCCAGCATCCATTCAAGTGTCACCTCCTAGCTCTCCCCGTTACTCTCCGTCTATTTCTCCAGCTCCCTCCTCCCTACGCTATTCGCCTGTGCAACCTGGCGATTTGGAGAATTTTGCAAATTCTCCTTCTCCTCCTCGTTCTCCGTCGCCCGTCAGGGATGACGACATAGTCGAAGAGTTCATCCAGCGTTCACTGGTGACTCTAGGAGAGCGATTCCTCCACATTTTCCCTCCAGTCACTCACCCTCTACCACCTAATGCCATTGTGATAGACCTAGACTTCTTTCCTATTCTCTCTCTTAGGGCCGCTCTTCGGCACACCGACCCAAACGTCGGGATCCCTCTGATTGTCAGAAGACACCTATATCCCATCCTGTTCCTCGCCTCTCTCCTCCGCCGGTATTTTTTTAAGTAATGATTAGTGTTAATATAGAAATAGATTTTAGAAATAGATCAGTCGCCGTAATTTTCATTTATATATTATTTTATTGGTTAAGTTGTTCTCCTTTAGTTTTTATGTTTTTTGAAATAGACTCAGTTTGGAAAATTGATCTAGGAAGTAAAGCGTTTAATTTCCGCTTATGTTTAGTTTTCAATTTGTAATTAATTATAATTTCCGAGTAAACTACATTTTCAATTTACACATTTTATAGACACAAAACAACACATACACTTTAAATTTCTTTCAACCAAATATGTTCTAGACATACTTTGTTTTCTTTAGAATAAAATGTTAACTAGTCACCGATGTATTATTCATTTTAATTCCCTCTGTTCATCTCCGCCTTCCCAGATCGTACGGGTCCTATCCCAGGTAAAAGGGATTCAGTTTCCCTGACCTAAAAAGGGACCAACGGACAGACCATTCCAGGACCTACGGTAAAATCGACCTCCGTGGTCGTTGACCTTAAAGCCGGAACAAGTGGTCAGTCCGACTCGTGCTTTGGGGCCTACCCGCCACAAGGTACGAGAGGCGTTCTGCTGCGTCCTCCCTTCGAGCTCTCCCGAGCTCTGGACGTAACAGTATATAAGCGTACGTATACCAGAGAACTGATTTTATTTCACAAGTTAAAGAACTCCTGTAAAGAAGACTGTGTACACTGTTAATTTATGCACATGTAAGTATTTATTGTTAATTTTTATTTCTTTTTTATACCTGTTATTGTTTGCTTTGATATTATGGACATGTTTTGATATTTTAAAAGTACAAAAGTTTGTTGAATTGTAAGGTTATGTTTATATATGTATCCAATATTCTGATCTTAAAAACACTTATTATGCTAACAGTAATAAAAAATAAATATAATTTTCTATCGGCTATCGAAAATATGTCTTTACATTTTTTTCTAAAATGAAATAGCGGTAATACTTAAGGAGACGGGCTTCCTCACCGATTTCCTTCTAACTTTGCAATATCGTTTATTTTGATGAGAAAATACGATTGCGAGAAGGAAAATCGTCGCTCTCAACTAGAAAGAAAGTTATCACCTACTGAAAAATGACAGTTTCGGGGTTAGGAAATCTGTCATACCGGCGGTCTACGGGCGTAGCGCATACTGACCGAGCATGCGCGGTAACGTTAAAGTGCGCAGAATTAGAAATGTTGCGTGATTGTCGCTATCCAATAGGTTTTCAATTCATGTGAAGCGAGGTCCCACGCAAAGCAAAGTTCTACATTGTAACTTCCACGCAGTACTTTTGGTCCCCTGAAAGTTTTGTTATATTTTTTATGTGGAAGAGTACTAGGTGACGGACGAAGCCCGTCTCCTCGTGCTCTTCCACCCAAGCATATATTTTCCCAGTATAAACTTTCTTACTTTAATATTATTAATTTTTTATACTGGGAAAGTATATGCTTGGGTGGAAGAGCACGAAGAGACGGGCTTCGCCCGTCACCTAGTACTCTTCCACATAAAAAATATAACAAAACTTTCAGGCGACCAAAAGTACTGCGTGGAAGTTACAATGTAGAACCTTGCTTTGCGTGGAACCTCGCTTCACATGAATTGAAGACCTATTTGGAATCGTACTAATTGTACTTCCAATGCAAATTAGTACGATTCCAAATAGATCTTCAATTCATGTAAAGCGAGGTTCCACGCAAAGCAAGGTTCTACATTGTAACTTCTACGCAGTACTTTTGGTCGCCTGAAAGTTTTGTTATATTTTTTATGTGGAAGAGTACTAGGTAACGAGCGAAGCCCGTCTCCTCGTGCTCTTTCACCCAAGCATATACTTTCCCAGTATAAAAAATTAATAATATTAAAGTAAGAAAGTTAATACTGGGAAAGTATATGCTTGGGTGGAAGAGCACGAGGAGACGGGCTTCGCCCGTCACCTAGTACTCTTCCACATAAAAAATATAACAAAACTTTGAGGTGACCAAAAGTACTCTGTGGAAGTTACAATGTAGAACTTTGCTTTGCGTGGAACCTCGCTTCACATGAATTAACAGATAACAGATAACAGATTAGGGTAGATTAGATTAGTAGCAAATACTTTTTAGTACGATAAATTAAATGATTTGTTAATAACTTACTTATTGGATAGCGACAATCACGCAACATTTCTAATTCCGCGCACTTTGTCACCGCGCATGCTCGGTCAGTGTGCGCTACGCCCGTAGACCGCCGGTATGACAGATTTCCTAACCCCGAAACTGTCATTTTTCAGTAGGTGATAAATTTCTTTCTAGTTGAGAGCGACGATTTTCCTTCTCGCAATCGTATTTTCTCATCAAAATAAACGATATTGCAAAGTTAGAAGGAAATTGGTGAGGAATCCCGTCTCCTTAAGTATTACCGCATGAAAATATAGGAAAAATATGTTTGTCTCATCATTGTTCAGTTAATTGCAAGAATTAATTGTTTGAAACTTTATGAACACTATTTTCTCCATATGTATCGTGTTTATTTAAAATATCTACTATGATTCACTACTCTTTGTCACTTCTCATGTCATTCTCTGATTCCACGTCTATACAAAAGAATTATTTTTTGTAGTCAATGAAATTTCATGATTGATGATAAGGCAAACGGTTGTAAGGATCTATTAAAATTATTTGGAACTTTGATCATTGAAAAATTAATTGTTTTCTATTTGCTTCAAATTTTAGAATATTTATATACTTATCTTGCTATTGTCACAACATACAAAATACAGAATTATTATACTATTTTGATGAAATGATTTATTCTGGATTCACTATATATCTTTGTCATTAAGAAAGGAAGAAGCAGCGTCAAAATTAACTTAAAAAGATCACTTCATTAATTATAAAGTGTGCATTATTTTTTATTTAAAATCAAAATTAGAAATACAAAATATTTAAGTTTAATATTTTTCAGGATGATGAATTTTAATCCATACAATGTAATAATGTTACTCTATGTAACATTCACTACTTTCAATTGTCACGTCCACCGCTACCGCAGAATTAAAAATTTCCTTTTACAATAACAATCTCCAGCGTTAGATTATATATAGTAATAATTACGAGCGCTAGATCATAAGGAAAAACACTTGAACAAATCCCAACGCCATTGGCCAAGTATTTGCACTAGTTCGAAAATAAACCAATCAGAAACTGGTACATATCACTAACACTATTGGACAAAACTTGGGAATTGGGCAAGTTCTTAGAGTAAGGTTTGGACAAGTTACTAAAATCCTAGTTCGGAACTAGACCAATCAGACAACGCTAGTTATAACTAACGTCACCAGCTCTAGTTCCTAGTTACAACTCGGAACGCCACCCGACAGAACTAGACAACACAAATCTCCGACTATATACTCGGAACACCCGCTGCGATCGCTCTCTTGTGCAGCAGCCGTCGTCGAGGTAACATCTCCAAACCTTCCTCGCATCCCTCCGGGGTCTAGTGTTAAATTTTATTTTCATTACTAACCTCAAAGTTTTAACCGCGAATCAACCCACAACCAAGTTCCATTTATTCAACCATTATTGTATCGACCACTATCATTACTATTATTTGTAACTAATAATTAAGCGTTTATAGATATCGCTACATTTATCGTAGATTCTTTTATATTTTTCACATCGTATGTAAACTCGACTTTTCCTTTCGAGAGTATTCAATTATACATATTAATAATTGTAATTACTGTTTATTTAATTTTCTCATCCACTCTTCCCATTTCCTTCAGCGAACTTAGTAACAAATAAGTGTGCGTGTTTTAAAATACAAAGTTGTGGCGCATATTACAAACAATCTACCACGAGAAGGACGACCACGAGGCAGCTAAACTAACCTCCAGATCCAGTAGACGCACGCTACGCTAGAGTTTTAACCTCCAAGACCATGTGGCCAGCAACGGCGAGTACAACTTATATTTACATTTAAGGCCACTGCTATATTGTTGCTTACGTAATTCAAACCATTAACTATTCACTTCGGTCGTGCCACCCTATTATTCGAGCCACGTGTTGTCGTGAGATATAACCTCAACGTCTAACCTCAACGTGTATTATTCGAGCCACGTGTTGTCGTGAAATATAACCTCTCCCGTAAAACATAACCTCTTCTTGGGCGAATAACGCCCTTTTCTTGAGCGGACGCTCGCTCACTACGACCTGGTTTCTAGACACCGAGAACTCCCCGTCAACATCGCGCCGGGAAGAAGAAGAGGGCAAGGATCGAAGCCCTCTTGCAAAAACGTCGCGAGGCCTTCGAAAGATTCTTGCTTGGCCTAACCGAGCCATCAATCGATGCATCCTCTCTGAGCGAAACTTCACCCAGCCAAACTACTATACTCCTCCGAGACGAGCCGTTGGCAACAGAGACCTGTACTCCATCCCCGGGCAAACGAACGCCTTTCCCGATAGGATCCGAGTGGTACGAGCCCATAATACCCTCTCGGCCCGATTTGGAAATCCAACAACTAAGAACGGAGCGACCACGGTACGCAAACGCTCCCCCACGACCAACCAATCCGGTCGATCGAGATCATCCGCCGTGCGCCTACACCTGAACCTCCAATTGAAGTCATCGACTTAACCTATGACTCCGACACGATCGAGGAATTTGAAACAATCTACCGTTCTCCCGAGAACAACTCTATCCAGCCCCAGGTGGTCACTATAGAGCGATTAATTAGAGTGATCACCACGGATCCACTAACGAACGAAATTATCACCACTGAATACCCTGAAGAAATGGAGTTTGCTGAATAAAATATAAATAGCGTAGACCAACTAATTGTAGCTCACTTTTATTCCTCCCTTCCTCCTCTATCGATAAATCACGGAGCGAATGACGCTCTCTTCGGAGCATGTGTTGCCCCGTCTCCCCCTCCCCTCCGACCATCGTAACCGAACAAACCTGTCGCAGAGACGGGCGTAGCATCGTGTAATGTGCCGTTTCATAACACGGAAATTCAACCTTTCTCAACCTACCCATCCTATTCTGCACTACCAATTGCGGTCCACCGCCGTTTCGTGCATGGAGTACCTAGCCTATTTCCACACTGAGAACAGAAATTTGTTCTGTTCAGTTTGTTTCATTAGCACCGTAACCCCCTCGGAAAAACTAATCTGTGAACACATACAGAAGCACGATCTGGTGGTGGGATTCACTCGGTATATTCCCACGTGCCAGGTTTGCAAAACCAATCTCGCAACATATTTCCCAGTGCTAAACTGCGATACCTGCACAGATGAATATTTAGCCCTGCTCGCGTTGTTACAAACAACAGGGGAGGATATCCTGGATTTCTCCGACCTGACCGTAGTGCGGGTACAAGGCGATTCCGTAAACACTTTTGCTCTCGAGCCCAACAACAACTAGGGTCGCGTTTCTCTACGAAACTACTCCGATCGCGGTATCCCGGGGAGAATTTTCGGATTCGTTAATACCCGAAAACAGCGATCCAGTCCCGTGTCATTGCCCGAGTTAATCAACAACCGCGGCCGGCCGGGACGTAACACAATCTTCCACAAAGTCCGTTAACGTCGGAGGAAATAGAAGTGAAAGAAAAAATTGAACGTATATTGCAAGAAATACAAATCGAAAAAGAACTTCAAATAGAAGTAGAAGAAACTTTAGATTTTTACAACGCATGATATCCTAGAAGCGGAAATGATTGATGTAATAAAGGATGCTGAAGATAGAGTATATCTTCCAGAAGAAATTAGTTGTACTTCTGATGAAGCAGCAATATCAAATGACTATAAACGACAAGCTGTGGAATACTGGAAAAGCGGTAAAACAAGATCAAAATCACTTGAAGGAGTTAGACAAAGGCTCAAAAAGGTTACATCGATACGGCAACTATGACGGTGGGAGAATTACCTCGGGGCAGGTGGTAGTAGATCAGACAAATTCAACAAAATTTTCAAATATACATTAAACTGTTTCACTGAAGCATTGGAGAAAGGAATCATTATTCATGATACTAATATTGCTCGATGGGCTTCTCGAGCACAAAAAGTAAATGCGCCACGTTTTAAGCCTCAAACTCGTGGGTAAGAAGATTCAAATAATAGCAATATTTTTGTTACGGCTTCGACATCAGGTAAATTAACATCTAAACATGTAAAAACTTGGTTAAAGGAAGTGTTTCTTCCAAATTGTGGACCACGATCCATATTATTATTAGATTCATGGAGTGGACATTGTCCTGATATAGTTGAAGACACTAGACCAGATTCTATAATAGACTTTATTATCCTAACTATTCCGGCTGGTACAATGGGACAAATACAACCATTAGATGTATACGGCTTCCGATTATGGAAAAATTTTATTAAACTCTTTTCTGATACTATTATGTTGTTAGATCTTGACATTAATCTTCATGCTAGAAATAATATCTTGAAATTGCAATCATTAACGTACCATCAATTCTCGTCGCCCCGGTTTCAAAATTTATTTAAATATGCGTGGGTTTAAAAGTGGATATTTACAAAATAGACCAACAGAATTTCAGACACCAGTTGAATATTGTTTCAAAAGTAATGCAAAAGTAAAATGTGATATTTGCGGCGAAATGGCTATAATTACTTGTGTTACGTCCAGAGAGTGCACGGTTCCTTGCTTCCAAAATATAGCGATATCTTTTTTTCATTGTCGAACAATGTGGCGCGACGCGTCGATCCGGTCGCGTGTGGTCAGTAGGGCCCCAGTGAGGAATTAGAAAAAACAAATGATACAGCTGCGTCGGATCATCTCCGAGGAAATACCCTCACAGGAGCCGCGGGTTTGACACACGTGTCCGAGCAGGCGCGATATTAGATCCTGATATTAAACCCTTTGATCTCTAACGATCATACTTGAATTAAAAAACAATAAGCCGCATCGCAACAAATTCGGCCACGCGTGACTGTAGACTCGTGGTGTCAGTTTGGGATATCGCTCTTCCGGGAAGAGAAATGATACAGCTGCGCCGGATCATCCCCGGGTAAATACCCTCAGAGGAGCCGCGAGTCCAGTCGCACGTGTACCGGTGCGAGACTTAAGAGAACCATCTGCGAACGACTTATCGCCTCATAGACCAACTGTCGATACCCGCAATTAATTAGCGAACGGTCCCCGAAAGGTAGTTCCCGGAAAAGCTACCCCTCTTCCACACTATTCCCATCTTATAAAAGGCGATGACCACTCCGGAAGATGGCTCATTCATTACTGTCGGCGTTCGCGCTCATAACCAGTTATCTCATGTTATCAAACGTTTATCCCGGTGTTGTGCGGAAGTTACGTTCAGTGTCTAGTACCAAGTTTCGTTCAGTGGCAAATACCAAGTTTACCAAAGGTCCAATTGACACTTTGGTCACTGTCCTACACGCACTGCAGAGGCAGAAACTTCCAACCGGCCAACATTTCATTCATCAGTTCGCAAACGGAATCCTGCAAACAAGTAAGCGAATTCTCTGTTTGATACTTTTCCTCTTTCCTTCTTTCCCTTTTTTACTCTGTTTGTTAGTCTTCGCCGACAACTCTCATTCTCATTTTCCTTTTCTAGTCTCTTTTACCCTTTTCTATTCGTTTCTCCTTTATTTATTCCGTTTGCCTCTTTTTAAGTGTCTCCCAGCAAAAGATCCCGGAGCGCGTCTCCCTCTGCGGGACCGTTTTGTACAGTTCAAGGGCTGTGGTCTGGGGGCCACCCATCGACGGAACCACCGCGTAAAAGGAGCGCGACCGAGACCAATCCACGGCCCCCTCTGCGTCATCAACGTCTTCGTCGATCATAATATTAGATCCTCCTCGGCCTCCTCCGTTCAAATCATTTCTTCCCCTTCTCATCGGGCATCGCCATCCTCGTCCATCCAAATTTTGGAACCTTTATCCCGATCACCTACTCCGTTTTCTGTTTCTTCGTCTTCTTCCGCTTCCTCCACCTCTTCATCACGCTCCTTTTTCCGACCCTCAACCACTTCAAGTGTTTCTCTTTCTATATCCCCTCCTCCTTCTCTACACCGCCACCTTCGTGTTATTTCTCACTTTCTGAGACCTCATCACGGGCATCCATCCAAGCATCACCGCCTAGCTCTCCGTCACTCTCCTCTATTTCCCCAGCTCCGTCCTCCCGTCATTACTCACCAGTCCAACTTGGTGATTTGAGGAGATCCCAAAGTCCTCCGTCCGCCGTTCACTAGTGGCTCTCGTGAACGGTTCTCCACATCTTTCCTCAAATCACCTATCCCCTTCCACCTGATGCCTCGTCCTAGACCCGATTTCTTTCCCATCCCCTCACTTCAGGGTCGCCCTTCGGCACAAGACCCAGCCGTCGGATACCCCTCATAGTCAAGGGACACCTTTTTCCTATCCTGATCCCTGCCACCCTTTGCGCGGTATTTTAACTAATGATTAATGTTAATTTAGAATAAAATAAACATTGTTAGTTCTAATTATTAGATAATTACTATAGTTAATTACGATCTGCCAAATAAGCACTCAAATA
>NC_039514.1:5417873-5443233 GCF_003672135.1 Ooceraea biroi | reverse complement strand
GCTGCTTGTAACTTTCACCAGTGACTGTTGATTCGAAGAATTGCAGATAAATTCCTTTTACCGAGATCGCAGCCCATGCTGTTATTTTTGTCGATGTAAAGGTTTAGCCAGGGAAACGTTGGAATTTTCCGACCCCCAAAATCTATAATTTTGTTTATTAACATAATCATTTAGCCAGAAATGTGCTTCGTCCGTGTAAATTATCAATTTTGCCATCAAGTTCTCCATCTTCAAACATTCCATTTATCGTCTTGCAGAATTCCACACGTTTCGTCATAGCGCGTTTGGTTAGCAATTGATGCGATGTTATTTTATAGGGATGCATTTTCAGGAAATGTTTTAAAATCCTGTGTAACGTTGTTTTGGATATTTCAAGAGCTTGGGCAGCTTTTCCGAATGGAAGAATTTGGATTCTCTTCAAAATACCTCTTAATATCTTCAATGTTTTCTTCTGCAGCTACAGACACAGAAAGACCTGGCAGATCATGTCTACGGTCTTGGATAGTTCCATACTGCATAAAATTATCGATACTTCTGATAAAAATAACACAAAACATTATTTTAATGCAGATTTATTGCCAAATAATGGAGTGACGTAACGAATACGTTGAAAGAAATAATAAATTCTAACCTTTTCAGCGTGTTTTCACTCTTAACTTTATGTGTTCCGTATTTAGTACGAAACCCCCTGTAAGCATTGCTATAAACTTTTCCGCTGGAAAAGAAGCACTCGACAAGGTAAATCTTTTCTTCCGTCGTCAGATTACTCATTTTGACGCACACGGACTTGCATCTACCACAACCAGAATAAAACTGCGGACACTCAGATGAACGACCGTTAACCGTAAGACCCTTTCTGAAGTCATGGAGGGGAGAACCAATCGTTTACTTTCAGCAACTTCCCATGGGACACCCTGTACAATCAACTATATGTAACATTTGCAAATAACAATGACGAATATATAATATAGCATGTGACCGCAAATATCCAATGCAAAATCGAACTTCGGGTGCACATATATAGCTTTTAGTAAGTAAACTATCCCTTTCAAGTCAGATATGAATCGATCTTGGAGATTCATGTATTGTACTTTGATCGCCACTTTATCTCCATCCAGAGTTACAGCTTTGTACACCTGTCCCATAAATTTTATAAGAATCTCGTAGTGAATCGTAGAGTGATTGAGTACAATCTAAAATAATAAACTGGCAGCTGCAACTGGCTCAGACTTAATCTCATGTAACATTTCCTCGAGTTTTTTGCCAAATTCTTGCAGAAATATTTCGTCTAATACTTCGCTCTTCTTCCGGGTTAAACACTTGTCCTTGAGCATTAAGAGAAATATAAGGAATGATTACTGTTTGACCATAACTGGAGGATTACTAAAGTATCTGAATATAAGAGCGTACTTGCAATGCCGACAAGGTCTCGATATATTCCTTTGGTAAAATGTGATTGACTGCTGCTAAGCCTTGCCCAACTTTTATATAAATTCCACCATTCTGCATACATCCGTGCACGAGTTTTTCCAGCATCATCCTCACCATGAATAAAATAACAGAAATGCAATAAACTAAAAGAACAGACATGCAATAAACATTTAGCAGTACCATGAAGAACATAGATATAATTTATAAAATTAATTGTCGATAAAAGAACAGAAATGTAATAAACTATTAGCAGATTGCGAACAGTTACCATAAAGAACATAGAGATAAAGTTATTCACAGCTAATCATCAACATAACCAAAAAGTATTAAAAAGTACTAAAAAGTATTAAAATTTATAAAAGTAGTCATTGATAAAGAACAGAAATGCAATAAACTATTAGATATAAATTTATAAAAGCAATAAACTATTAGCGGAGATATAAAATTATTGACAGCTAAACAGCATAACCAAACAGTACTTACAGCCGCACATGTCTTCCTTGGCTGCGTTCGGATTCTCCGCCCGGGTCTCACATCTTCCTTGATATGTGTTCTTTATAGCTGCAGTGCTGAACTATTGCACTTGAACTCACTCAAACTATTCTTGCACTACATCACGTCGTAAACACTATCTCGCATCTCTGATATGTACTGAAGCCAGATCGCGGCCGCAGCTCAAATTCAGTTGAAGCATCTGAAGCATCAACTGGACCGCAGCCCGCGTCGTACATCCGTACATGCTATCTCACATTTCTGGCGCACGCGAGAAAACCGATATTAGCTGCTGCCATCTAGTTCAAAAGAACGAACTGCACAAACGACGATGATAATGACGACGTTTCTTAAGTGAAATTTGCCAATTTCAGACTTTGCATCGCCATATCTCCGCTCGTAGGGCACGTAAAAGAAAAATAAAAACACTTTTATTACATAATTCGACCCCAAGCTATCCATTAAGCCTCTTCTGAACTTGATCCGTTCAGCGATTATTGAGATCTAATAATCTGAGTGTCTACGAAAGCATCGCTTCGCGTAACAGTACACGGTCGGTCTCGCTGCGCATATACTTGGCGCGAGACACTATCGTGTCTCTTGAAATTAATATTTACATTTTTGTATAAATAAACTGTATTTAACGAAATAATCAGCTATTTGTCGAGAGACAAAAATAAGTGGACACATTATGAAATATGTAATAAATAAAATACATATTGAAATTAATACTTGGTATTGCCACCTTTTGCTTGAGTTACTGCTTCCAAACGTCGTGGAATACTATTTATTAGATTTTCAATATAATCGTTACTAATATTTTCAAATGCGAACTGTAAATTTTTGAAAAATTCAGTCTTGTTATTTCGTTTACCTAATGGAACTTTTGCTTCCAATAAACTCCATACGTTTTCTATAGGATTCAAGTCGGGGCTCTGTGCCGGCCATTCAAGCAGTTGAATATTTGAATCCTCAAAAAATTTTAGTTTTGTTGGCAATGTGTTTGAGGTCATTGTTCTGTTGGAAAACAAATCCTTCGTCGAGACCCAGTTTTAATAGTGCCTCTACTAAATTTTCATTTAGTATATCAATATATTTATCTGCATTTATAATACCATCAATTTTTACTAAAATACCAACCCCATTTCACGAAAGGCACCCACATCATCAAAAATCCTCCGCCAAATTTAACCGTTGGCGTAATAAACGGTTTCTTCTACGTTTCATTTCTCTTTCTCCAGACTTGGTACTTCTTTTTTAATTACCGTAACTCAAACCTACAAAAACCTTTTTAAAAAAAGAAAAAATATTTACGCTGAGTACATAAAACGTATCGAACTTTCTAAAAACAATGTAATTATAAAAAACAAACTTTCTAAAAAAGTGTATTATGAAAATTTATTTCTTCAAAAATATACATGAAATCAATGCAATTTATCTAGTATTTGTTTAAAAATGGATGTTGTCAGTGCAATATTCAAAAATTATATACAAGATGCATTCAAAATTAATCAAACAATTATATGAAACAAGTTGTATACATTCAAAAGTATATGCAACACAAGCTTAACGCATCCATTGTCTCTTCACGCAAATTCTAAGTCACATAAAACGGGCTTAACCTGACTCAAATGATCAACGGAATCATAGTGAAGCAAAAAACTTGGCGTGCCTGGGTCGCATTGGACATGTCTTACAAAATTCTTATAAACTTGAGTAACAGTATCTTGATTTGCACTGTATTTTGTATCACAACAAAATTACCTTTTTATAAAAAGGTATAAAAAAGCGTCAAGTATACACGCCCGAAGTTCTTTCAAAAAAGAACTCTACACGCCCGAAGTTCTTTCAAAAAAGAACTCTAAACGCCCGAAGTTCTTTCAAAAAAGAACTCTAAGCGCCCGAAGTTCTTTCAAAAAGGAACTCTACAAAACTAATGATATCAACAAATTGCGCCAAATACAATGGGTATTTATGCAAACCAGAAACTCTATTACTTTTTATTATTACTCTTTGGCCGATATTCATTGTTGATTCTTATTTAAGACCATACATTAAGTACAATTATAAGATATTTGACACCAATCACACAGTCGTATTAGCATCTTAAGACATTACTTCAGATCGTCTGGAAATAAGAACGGACTATGACTACTGGCCTTTGATATTAAAAAATGAAGGACATAATAATATTAAGCAGATATTTTTATACGAATAAATATTTTAATACATATAAATATATTTATTAATATAAATAAGTGTTTTTTCAAAATACTTGGCGCTGCTAAATCGAATCAATATGTTAATTGTCTTATTCCTTCGTTCGTTCGTAATGGCTAAATGTTGAATAGTGTTATGAATTTGATGTTGCACAAAAAGGTTAGTAGTGTCGGCTAGAATTCTGTTGCACTCGTACAATTTAATGCAATGTGGACTGGATCTAGTATTGCACTCGTACAATTCAGTGCAATGTGGACTCGACCTAGTGCTGCACTCGTATAGTTTAGTGCAACACGAGTGCAAACCGACCGAATTCACTATTATATGTAAATTTCAAGATTTGGACTTTGCATCGTAATATCTCTGCTCGTAGGGCACGTATACGAAAAATGAGAACACTTTTATTATATAATGTAACCCCAAGCTATCCATTGAACATACTCTGAAATTTATCCGTTTAGTTATTAAGATCCGATAATATATGGGTCTCTGAAATCGGCACTTCGCATAAAGATACACGGTCGGTCTCGCTGCGCATATACTTGGCGCGAGACACTACCATGATAAATGTCTTGATAAATATTTAAGAAAATCTGTGTATCTAACGAAACAATGTGAGAAGTATAAAATAGAGAATTAATATCGGGGGGGGGGGGGAGGGATAAAACATTAAGAAAGTATTATGTCACTGTTATTAATAAGTATTCACGAGGTATAGTCACACATAATTGAGAAAATCTATGCATGTCACGAAACACAGTGTGATACATATAAAATTGAGAAAATTTACGAAGCTAACGAGACAATGTGCTAAATATAAACTTGAGTAAAGTATGAATTAGAGATGTGTATCGAAATTCGATATTATCGGTTATTCGATATTTTGTATATTCGATATGAAGAATATCGAATAACAAAAATATGAATAAAATATCGAATGAATACTTTTGAACAATTTGAACAAGTCATAAAAATGAATATTTTTGAAAACTGGTTGATCTGTAAGATATATCCAAACAAACTTTAAATTTTCATTGTAGACACCGCTTTAGATATTTGTTAACGCTTCTGATACCGCGCGTTTGTGAAAAATATATGACATGGACACCCTTAAGGTACTACTACATGTGTCGTACGGCAAGGTTTTCAGACATTCCGATTGGCTGACCAATCGCAGCCACTCTTCTGAAAAATGGAATGGTTGCGATTGGCCAGCCTTAGAACTGCTTCCTACATTTGCTATTGAGTGTTCATGGACTTTTGTTTTGCGTTTTAATTGAAGTTAAAGTTTTGTGACTTATATGATCCTTACGGAATTTTATGTATGTGTGATCTTTATTTATTATATAGTCTAATATACCTAACATGAGCCTTGTATGGAATTATTTTAGAAAATCAGGGCAGAAAAATATTGCTCGATGTAAATTATGTCTCAAAGAAATAAAAACTTCTGGGACAACGTCTAATATGTTAGTCCATCTTAAAATAAATCATTTATTTGCATTTAATGAATGCACAAAGAAGAAAAAGGTATGTGTCACGTGTTTTTTAGGTTAGAATAAATTTTCCATTATTAGTTTGTACTTATTGTATAAACATTTTAATAGATAAAGTTATTTTTATTGTTTATACTTTTTAAGTTTTTAAATTTATAACATAAATAGTTTTTCCAATTAGTAAAAAGTATAATAAAGTAAAAAGAGCATAGCATATATATTATAGAAAAGTTCTACATAAAAGGTTTATTACAGAAAAATGAAGTAGAAAACAATAATTTTAAAGAAAACTTAGACCAAGAAGAACCTAACACTAGTGAACAGAGTAGTAGCAGTAACAGGTGTATATATATATATATATATATATATATATATATATATATACAGTGCTGGCAAAAAGTTCCGGAACGGTTAAAAATCTTGGAAAATGATTTAGTGGAAAAATGTTTCAAACAAAAAGTATAGGGCTTAAAAAAATCTATTAGATGATAATATATATTTGACCTTGGTATGACCTTGGAAAGCCCGGTCATGGTCAACATAAAAATCTTAAATGGAAACCCCTATTTTTTATTACATATTCTTATAGCTTAGCTCGAGAGCTTTTTGAAACGCTATAATAAATGTTTTTCCTCTTACGTACTTTTTGACTTATAAGGCTTGAAAGTTACACAGTACCGCCGGCATTAGAATTCCCCAAGGTGTACCACGTGGAGGTTGCACGGTCGGATTTACACCTCTTTTGTGTGCGTGTGTGTGTGGGCGCGTGCGTGTGCGTGCGTATGTGTGCGTGTATGAGTGTGTGTGTGTGTGTGTGTGTGCGCGCGCGTGTGTCTTCATAAAACTAACTTCACGAAAATAGTTTATACTCGTATGTACGAACAACGGCATTAAGGGGATCCTGGAGTTGCTAATGAACTATTTTTTCACTAGCTTTCGTGACAGCGGCCATCCGCTAGCGACACCACCGACAGACTTGAGAATTACCGACATGTTGGGAAGACGTGTGCGCTTCAAAACTCTGAAGCATTTGGATCGTCAAGTGGACTGTAAGCAATTTCCCAACATTATTTCGATAATATGCGGTAATGTTGTATGTGGTAATGCACACTTCATTAATATATATATAAATGAAGTGTTTATATATAAATATATATAAATATATATATAAAAAATTTGTTTTAAATGTTTTGTCATTTGTACTTCCCGTTGCAACTTTTTGTTGTAACAAAAAGGAAATGACACTGTGTGCATTACCACATACAACATTACCGCATATTATCGAAATAATGTTGGGGATTGCTTATATGTACACACACACACACACACACACACACACACACAAATGAAGTTTTCATGCATTCTGCGAAATAACATTTTCTCGTCATTATATTAAAGAAAAATAAATAAATATATAGACTAATAATAAACATTATATATCAACAAATTTCCTATTATATAATATAAAATAAATAATCGCAATTTAATAAATAGCATTTTTTCTTGTATAATTTTTCAAAAATTTTAAAAGTTTACTGAAATATATATATATGTGTAGCACACGAAAATATTTGATTGCTAAAGCCGTTATATTTTTTCCATTACATATTGATAATTTTAAAAAGTAGTTATGATTCCATATGGTCCCAAATTGCCATGCATAAAAAATCTTCCTTTCTCAATGTAATATTGAAGTACATACAAACTGCACCGGGTTTATTAGCAATCAGTATTTTCGTGCGCTACAAATATTTGTAGTAAACTTTTAAAATTTTTGACAAATTATACAGGAAAAAATGCTATTTATAAATTGCGATTATATATTTCATATTATATAATAGAAAATTTGTTAACGATATTATAATTTTTATTATTAGTGTATATATTTATTTATTTTTATTTTATATAGTAACGAGAAAATTTTATTTCGTAGGATGCATGTTAAAACACTTTATATATAAAATACATATACATACATACATACATACATACATATACACACGCGCGCGCGCGTATATTAATGCATGTATGTAGGTAGGTAGGTATGTATGTATAAACGTTTATATATATGTTATATAAAAATAATGGTTCATATTCAGGACGTGCTTCTAAAGATGTTAGTGCACCTTTGTGTCGTTCTATCTTTATCATTCATTAGACATAAAACAAGGATAGAACGACAAAAAAGCGCGCTAACATCTTTAGAAGCACGTTCTGAATATGGATCAATGTATATATCCCTTTCGTGACATAAAATAGTAATATTTTATAAATAGAATGGGCCCCTCCAACACCCATTCCCGTGAGACGCAACCAATATATTGTTTCGTCTCTCCGATTGCTCATACGAGGCATGTGAGCAGTAACGCATTTATTTGCAAGAAGCATTCGCGTGAATAACGCAAACACCTCGAACAATAATGTATTACTACATATATGATATCAAGTCAACGCCACGTATGTGATGCCTTTGAAAATGACGTGATGTGTCAATATCACACATTCTTCAAGTCGGAAAAGTGTCAGTTTGTTACGTCGTAAAATAGCAACAATGACGTCTCATGCCGACATTTTCACGTCTTTCGAAATCGCATCTGACTTTATTTTTTATGCCAGCCCAGGAATTACCGCATCTGGCTTTTTTGTACATGCCAGCTAACGAATTGATCGCATCTGGCTTTGTTGTACAGTTTTTATGTTGGGAAAAGCGTTAGTTCCTTACTTTGTAAAATAGTAAGAAACTGACGTCTCATGCGTTTCATGTCATTGGAATATCTTTCCTCGCATGGATCTTTTCCTAACGCTACAGCAGTAGCAAAGGCGGCAGCATAAATACCACAACTCGTACTATTCGGTTGTGTTTGCACCTTTTCAAAAATTATATCGCTCACGTTTATTAGTGGGAAACGTTTGCAAATATAATCTTTTTCTTTTCCTGCTAATTTGTTATATGTACAGCCGGGTATGCTGTCATACACATGCAGTTTGGAACCGTCAAAGAAAATGCACCGCCACTGATCGGTACAATTCCCTCCAATAATTTGAATGCTCATGTCGCTATTACTAGCGTCAATGAGCTGAGGAGATTCCAGGTACTGCACGCTTTGTGTCTCGAAAGAAGACGTCTCTCTGACGATGCGTAAAAATGCATCTAAAGATTCATCAGTCACTTTGCTGTGCATAGGTAAAATATTCTGCTCCAGCAAAGAGAGAGGAACATTTGTCTCGTCGAGAGTTTTTTTAATAATTCTTGCATCTTCTTCAGTTAATTCTCCGTTGTTCGAATAACTGATAACGATGCAATCATCTTCTTGCTCCTCACAATGAGAAACAGCAGATGGTGTTACTGGACTAATCTGTTTAGTAGTTTCATCTTTGAAGAAGATTTTTCGATCAACTACTGAACTTTTTGTCCTTTTACATGCATCTTTACGTTCTTTAGCTTCAAGTATGTACAGCGGATCTCTTATTGGCAAGTGCCTATTGTGGCGACTGTCCAATATCTCCGGCAGCATGCTTTCATTATAGAAACGTATTAGCAAAGGTAGCATTTGATTTTTCCAAAACACTTCATCTCTACTAACACGCACCATTTTGAAACTTTTTGGCGTCCACATAACAATGCAATAATCTCTCCGTGTGATATTTAATTGACCTTGAACCTGGTAAAAGAATCGGTGTTTTCGATTCATTTCATCAGGATTCTTTTGGTCAAACACGGTTTTGAATTGAGGCAATTTCTGTAAAGCCTCATCAGCTGTCAAATTCTCAGCTGAGAAAGGACATTTAATCTCCACGAGACCGTCTTCGTCAATAATACCGTCAGGAGAAGCGCCCAAGCATGGATATTCATCATAAATGAATAATCCACATGGCGTAATGTCCTTTTTTAATTTTGCAGCAATTTGTTTCCTTGCGACTTCCTCCATCTCGCGTCCATATTTCATTGCAACGTTCTCGATGGAGGGAGGAAACAAAATGCTTTTTACTGTCGCTGCGCAAGACGTTGTTGGTCTCATGCGACAAACGATGCCAAAATTGGATGCCGTCAACATTAGACGTCTCAATGATTGCCACAATTCGCAATCACTTTGACCTCTCGTCTGGCATTCAATTTCGACACGATTATTTGCATTTTCTAACAATTTTGCAGCATGATGCTGCTGCAATTGCTCAAATACGTGAGGTGGAAAATCTGGCTTTTGCGAATGTGGACCGTAATGAGAATCTGGTCCAACATCTCGCTTAAACCTTTTCCTGTCATACACCTCTGTGCGTTCTTTATTTCTGGCAATTTTTAATTGTCGTCGTTTTTCTAAATCGGCGACAACAGCAGGAACATCCTTACACATGCTTTTATGGAGCTCTGTAAGGACTTGTTGTGTATTATATTGCACAACACTTCCCGCAATTCGAGCGTTATAAGAACCTCGTTTACCCAAATGAATGCGCTTACCACCAATTTCCTTGCAGATTATCGAATTGAACAATTCTGCAGGATTGTTTGTTACATTCGATAACAAACTATCAGCTCAAGTACTCAGGAATCTGATAACACTGTCAATCTTTTCAAACAGACCACAGTGTTTCAGAGACGGTACATAATTATTCACATTATTGCACAGATCTCGGTATACACCACGTTCTCTGCATCTCTTATGCTCACCAAAGATATGGCTAGGAATATTTAAAATGTCTTTTTGTAATTCCAAAGCCTTCTTATGCTGAGCTTGCGTTCCGCGTCTTCGTACAGTGGCTAGTCGCAACACTTCTTTGCGCATTGCCAAAATGTTATTGTCCATAACCTTTCGTAGCTGTACAAAGTCACGCTTCCTATGCATCGTCTTCGGCGCAGTCGTTCGTGCTACAGCCTTCAGCTTTTTGCATAAGTTGCGAAGCAAATGGTTGGTGCATTCTATTTTTTGCACCACTACATTCATCTCGCGGTACGGTGCATTATGCCTGATTGAATTATATACGCTACTGTCGCCGTCGGCAATCAGTATTTTGTATATTACTCCATGCATTTCAAGGCTACTCTGAAAACCTTCCACAATGGCATCACTCTCCATTTTTGTCGAGCTTGCATTATGGTCAAAGTTTTTGTAACACTTGTGCTTCCGTGCCTTGAGACCTCGGTGCTCCGCCATGTCGCACAGTGCGCAATATTTGTTGCGAATACCTACGAAGAGTACCTTTCCCGTGCGGTAACCAATTATAGCACCGACACCAGAAGATGAGTCATAGACAGAGCCGTACGACCTCTTCATCCAACTACCATCCACAACGACGGTTATGTATGGAATGCCATTTATAGTTTCATTACTTTCAATTGCGAGTCGGTTTTCCTCCTCGCCTGCCATTTTCATGCTTTGCATGGCAGTTTGCAGGAAATCGTCGACTAAAGTATCTCGACGATCAATGTATGTCTTTTCAGACATACAAGGAATGCTTACAGCCGCACACAACTCTTCAAGTTGGGCGTAACCAATTCCCATTGTAATGATACCTGCTGTAGCAGCTGTATTAATATCTAATACATGCGATTCCGTGGGTTCTGACCAGATGGTGTCTTCATAATGGCACATTTGGCATTTGAAGAACAACTGCGTCTTTAACCGACGGCGATAAGAATCTATGAGTTTCCAATCTTTAAATAGGCACTCGATTCCTCGCGCATGATTATCAAATGTTCTGTGGATTTCGTTCCACAGAAAAGAAATGTCGACAATGCGACGGCCTTCAGGCAGGCTTTCTTGGATACAATTGGTATCCAGACCTTTTTCGATGACAAAATTATTGTCATCCTCATCGCAAGGTTCGACATTGCGACGGCCTTCAGACAGGCTTTCTTGAATACGATTGGTATCCAAACCTTTTTCTATGACAAAATCATTGTCATCTTCGCTAAGTTCGATATTCTTATTATATGTACTTGTTTTTAAATCAGACTCCAGACACTTCTGCATAACTGGGGTACTGGTTTTCGATTCCATCTGGTCGGTTACTGATCCGACAGATGTATTCGAATCGATGCATGCACAGTTAATACCTATATGCTCAGTGTTTCTGGAGTCTTTTGGTTCGGTCTGCATTGCCGCCATTAATCGTCGCCTGTAAATTTATAGAAATAGATTATTATACGTTTTTATAATACATTAAAAGAGCAAAATGTGGCACACATCTTGTATCATTGTAACATTGTTATATGATGAAATATATGTATGTACATATACATATATATTTTATCATGTAACAATGTTACAAGAAAGTGCAATCTCAGACATAAATGCAGTGTTTTGTTTACAAATCTTTATCTATTTGCTATTGCTAATGACCTATATACATATAATAAAATAATCGTTTATTCATATTATTCATATCTCTTATATATATTTCTTTAAATTTTAGAGTGTACATACAAAAAGCATGTGATAGAAAAACTTTCTTGGCAAACATGTCAAGAATAAACGTCTCTGGCTGTATTGAACATGCCAGGTAACGAATAAACATCTTTGGTTGCAATGTGCATTCCAGGTAACGATTAAACATCTCTGGCTGTATTGAACATGCCAGGTAACGAATAAACGTCTCTGGCTGTATTGAACATGCCAGGTAACGAATAAACATCTCTGGTTGCAATGTGCATTCCAGGTAACGATTAAACATCTCTGGCTGTATAATTGAACATACCAGGTAACGAATAAACATCTCTGGCTGTATAATTGAACATACCAGGTAACGAATAAACATCTCTGGTTGCAATGTGCATTCCAGGTAACAATTAAACATCTCTGGCTGTATTGAACATGCCAGGTAACGAATAAACGTCTCTGGCTGCAATGTGCATTCCAGGTAACGAATAAATGTCTCTGGCTGCAATGTGCATACCAGGTAACGAATAAATGTCTCTGGCTGTATTGAACATGCCAGGTGAGGAATGAACGTTAAATTCCTACATTTACTAATTGTATGTGCCTGCCCGTTTGTCTATATTATACAGTACTTACTTCAGCATAAAAGTACAAAAGACTGCATTCTCATCTTTCAAACATTGTCCTTTTATTACAGTTATTTACGTTGTGTACACACACACACACACAACTCAAAACTTGTGATATTTCGGGAGACACGATTTAAGGTTTCGAATTGTTAGAACTTTGTACGAGATTTTTAAAATATCATGTTGCCATAATTGTATAAAGTAACATAACATATAGTAGAAAAAAAACCATTATCATAAATTTAATCGCTACTGTCCCATACAACACAAAAGCTTGCAGCAATATTGCAGAAACATTGCTGCAATGTTGCAATATTACTGCAATATTGCTGCAAGCTTTTGTGCTGTATGAGGTGGATTCTCCTATAATCCGAAAACAACCCCTTTTTTGACTTATGACATTCTTGTAAAAAATAGCTTTTAGAATACGACATAGGTAAAAATATGATGATATTATTAGGAAAAGAAAGTATATTTGGCAATATTTCTCCCTGTACTAATAACTCAATAACGGCGATTTTTGAGTTATGTCAAATTGTTGCAGCAAATGAGCGATATATAAATGTATATGTATATTTCAACATTTATTACATATAATGTTATTAGGATTTCAATAAATGATAGGTTCAACAAATATCAAATTCTACAAAATTACATAACGGCTGTGAGCAAAGCTGGGTGTCAGTGCTTGATATTTATTCCTTCAACATTTAATTATACACGTTTAGTCCACTTGATGGACCATCTTCAGTATATTATGTATATAGGTGTATTACATTAGTGTGTCATTATCCTATCAAAATCAAAATATCTTTTGTACTAACATTACATATATATTCTGCAATTAAAAGATCAAATCATATACCACATATGTCGCAGTCAATCACTCGCAGTACACAATTGTCCTTATAAAATTATCCTTATATCCATTACTATCAAATTTTATTTTTGCGGAGGTTCATTAAAACAGGAAAGATTCTACAAACAGAATGTCACATTGTAACGTAGTATACAAGATCTCTTGCAATAATTGTGAGGCGTCTTATGTGGATCAGACGAAACATCAAGAGTAAAAGAACATAAAAATGATATGAATAAAAAAAGCAGGATCTCCGTCTGTCATTTTGACCCATCGAATGGAATATGGTCATGATTTTAAATGGAATAAGGTACAAAATTTTGACGAAGAAAGATCTTTTAAAGAAGATTGATTTCACTGAAATCATTTCAGAGATGGTGAACGTACATAAAAAGACAATGATACCTTTTTTATAAAGTGACACACAGTTTTTATCTGATGAATATGTTCCTATTTTTAAATTGTTTCCTTCCCTTTGACTTTCTCTGTTGGGTATGTGTGAGTAACTTGGTGTTTAATTATCATCGAGATCAATGGTGTTTGTTATACATTGGACGAACCAGAAAGAAAAATCAATTATGACAGTAATAGATAACTTTATAAGGACAATTATATACTGCGAGTGATTTGACTGCGACATATGTGGTATATGAATTGATCTTTTTATTGTAGAATATTTATGTTATGAGATTACGTTTATTTATGTTAATATTAGTAATGTATTTGTAAGAAGGAAGATTTCCTAGTCGTATTGCGCGCGTTTGGATACACAGCGATTTGCGGATGCGCGTATGCGAGCACACTTTCGAGTATGTAGATGTCTCGCGGGCTCGCTCTTGGAATCGAGGGGATTCCCGACAAGGAACGGCTCTCTTCTCTTACGAGACTCGGCACGAGTTACACCTATTGTACGAACAGATATCTAAATATATTAGTTATAATAGTGTCAGTAAGCGAGTTCTGTAAACCCTATGTTGTCCCATACACAACAATTTATAATGTTGGTTATACGAAACATATTTTCATTGTGATAGAATAATAGCACACTAATATAATACACTTACATAATATGCATAATACTTTTATTAATTATAGATTCAGTATATAGATAATATACTGCAGATGATCCAACGGGGACTGAAACGTTTGTAACAAGTGTGAAGGAATAAATACGAAACACTAACACTCAGCTTTGCTTACAGCCGTTATTTGATTTTGTATTATTAGGATTTATACTGTTCAATATAAAAAAGTTTGAGAGAGGGGGGGGAGAAAGAGAGAGAGAGAGCTGCAAAAGTATGTACAGTACTATGTTTATTCACCCAGAGTTGAAATATAATTTATTGATATACTAATCTTTTCATCCATCCGGCCTTGTAGGAACATCTGCGATAAGTTGCAGGCAAATGCTTTTTATTAATTTTTCGTCCCATTATGTCATGAATAAAGTAACCGTATAATAGCAGATGTTCACTCCGCATATAAAATTAGACATAACTTAGGAAGACTCTAAAGTGTTTTTACAATGCCCTCACCCAATAACATTGTAAAGAACCTGCAAATAATATAACCTGCGGCCTTCTCTTTCTTTCACAATAACTGAATAATGCTAACTTTCAATGATCATTATTATTCTCTAAAAGAGCTGAATATCCTAAGCTTTGATATCGTTAGGTATTCTCGACCATTGAGAGTAACGTCAAATCAATCTCTGCACATAATTTTTAACGTTTTACGTTTGCGCGAAGATTCACAATTGTATCAATATGACATTATTCCCTTCTATAATATATTCTTTAACTTTTTCTGCCAAAATTTTCTAAATGATTTAATATTTGCTTTTATTTAATTAGAACGATAAAATAGATTTAATCTCTTGTCGTTTTATGTTGAGAAGAAATAAAACGCTGACTAAACAGAATCTCTATTTCTTCCCAAGGTAATCTATTATAAGTTTGATTTTAACTGCCGTTATTAATAATGAATATTTTGCCAATAAACTTTGCCTAACAAATAAAAAGCTTCATCTTCTTCTTCCGCGTCCTAGTAATCTCTTTTAGTAAGCTTAATGTTTGAAGCATTAATTCAATTCGTTCTCTGATATTGATTAAGATCAGTCCTGAAACTTTGCCCCTGTCTTGAAGCGTTAGAGAGAAACGGAGCAATCTCATTAATTTGTTTTACATAAAATTTCCATTTTGTCTGACAAGATATTTATTTCTTCAATTTCAATTTCTTCATAAGCTTTTGAAAAAATTGTATTCCAACTCTCTCAAATCAGAAAAATAATTACCGCGTCATTTATTGATTAGCGGTTATAAAAGCTCAACGTTACCTGAACGAAGCATAATAAAATGCCATTATGATATTCTATCCTCTGTCATCTGGTAAATATTGTAGTTCTTGTGATATCAATAGATAAATAATTTAAAGATTTTCTATTATCACTGCTCAAATAGACACTCTAGAAGCTTCTAGTTTGTTGTGTTTACAAGCTTAAGATGACTATATTAGCTATTTTTTAATAGGATTATTAGGCATGAGCTAATAATTTCTCAAAGTTATTTGATCCTGACCGTTTTGCTAACCAATTAAATTGCTTAATTTTTTGAAGGCTATTAATATTGCCCTCTGATATGGCCTTTTTCAGTTTGTTAAAATCGGAGATTAAAGCTCTTGGCTTTCTGCTGTTCCAAGTAATGAGCCGTCTATATTTCTTTTAAAAACTCTTGTTATTGATGTTGTATAGAGCATTAAAACTTTCATTTTCTGAATAAGCAACTAAATTTGTTGCTGAGATACATGCACAAACTCTTCTAAGTCTTCTTCAATATATCTGTAGTTTATACTCGTCTCTGTACCTGTCTTTGCATTCATGCTGATGCGATTTGGCGTTCCTTCTCATTGCCTGTGATTGTCTTCTTTCGGTATGTTTTCTCTTCGACAAGATGAACTTGACTTTATGATGCACGGCGACAATTGCTTGTACTGCAGCGTAATATTATGGAATTCCTGTATCTCCATCCTGCTTCCTCTAAAAACGATAAATACAAAAATACAGAATTTCCTATTAAAAATTATTTGACATCAACTATATAAAGATTATAAAGGAGGAAAGATAGCGAAATATAAATCTTATAAATATTATATATTGCAAACAACATTAGCCTATATTTATGCATTATGTCTTCCAATGGACTCTACACAAATACATGATATTTATTGATTTAGGAGACACCTCGTCGATGATCTGCTCCGCTCTACAATAATTATTCTAATATTAAATATAAGAAATCCCCTTCATGACCCATATCACCGATGACCGCAGGAGGAGGGCATAACTAAGCACTTAAAGGTTACGTAACGGACCGAAAACCCGACTGCAAAGAGAAACCACCGCGCCGCCATAGGTAATTAATGAATAAAAACACGGCTCGCGAACAGCCGAGTGTGATAAAGAAGGTCGTCATGCTGGCGAAAAATAGGGAATGAAAGATAAGTGCTGCACAGATATCGCGGTAGTAGCTAAGGGATGTGGAAAACGGAGTACCGCTGGAGGCTTAAATGTCCGGGAGGACGACGGCAAGCTTATATACGAAGCGTCCCGTCATCGAGGCAGTCCGCGAGCTGTAGCGGCGTAGGTAGCGATGCCGGCCGTGTGCGTGGAAAAAAGCATAAATCATGAAAAAATAATATATACAACCGAATAAGAATCACGCGTCGGAAAGATGAACCCGAGGTGTGGCGAATCCCGCTGCCTCCGAAACTCATGCTCGCAGTCCAAAGGCCACGATGACCAAGAGAACTGTCGGAGTGAGGGACACACGCGAATACCCGAAACCGCCTTACTAATATTACCCGCCGAAAACTCTCAAACGTAACAACGCAGAACTGTGGCAGGAACCCAATGGAGCAGGTCAAACGCACGTGTCAGACGTTGCCGTGCCCGGGGCGCGCTAGTATCGACTGCATGGAGCACAAAACCCTGTAGCTAATTTAGGACCCGACCATATGGGAAGGAAATATGAGGGATAGGGAGAAGTACAAGCATATGTTTTTAGACGGAAATACTCAGACACAATGCATCACCTCTCATCCGAGCCCGCAACCCTACAAAAGAACCTCGCTCTAGAAGTCACTCAACGTGTGAAACGAGTGCCTCCAAAAGGACACAACATGCTGGCGCGAGAAAACGAAAGCCCTCGCGCGCTCGAGATGCCGCAAGGGGGAGGTAGCGGAAAAGGAAGAAAGAAGGATCACACTCGCAAAAAAGTCGAAATCATCGGAGAGCGTGTGAAGAGAAAATGATATTGAACAAAAAGAGCACCAAAAACAGGGCAAATCAGGGAAAGGCGAAAGCGCGTACTAAGAGTCACAGATCACGGGAAGATAGAGGATAACCGCGATTACCATCAAGCCAAAGAGTGCGAACATACACATGTCCTCACTGAATGCGTAACAGTGTGAGAAAACTCCAGTGATATATCTCATGCCTTGCCAGTGGCCTGCCAGTCCCACCGAGGAGCGCACGCATATCTCTGGTAGAGAGATGTCTAAAAGGATCGTAGCAACACCCCTAAAATGCAGTAAACGGCCAGCAGTGGCTGGACAGAGAGGCGCCGGACCGGAGTGAAAGACGTTAACAAGTAGCCCGGCAAGCCCGCCCGGCGCTGGGCCACCGGTAGGAGAGAAAGCAGGCGCCAGGACGAGAAAACGCGGGACAAAGTAGACGGTCGGGGGGGGTGCTGCGACAACCGGGAGGAGCAACCGCACACGATCGACGGCGAGGGAGACGCGACCAGAGAAAGCGAACCCCGGCACGATATTGAGACCATGTAATTAAGAAACTAAATTACTACGCGAGTGATGCGCCCGCGTCAGACACCCAGAGCTACGGAGCGTGAAGGAGTGATGTACGACCAAGCGACGGGAGCCAAGAACGCCTGGGCCGAAGCGAGCAGCGCCGCCCGCATATCCGGAATCGGCGGGTACTCCGAATTTAAAGCTGAGCAACTTGAGTACCACTGCCAAGATAGTTGCGTGTGCCCAATGAGATCCAATGGCGAGACATTATTAAAGACAAACATCAAAATAAGGTCTCACAAAGGCGACTCAGACCATGGCGAGGATGCGGTAATATATATGCCCTGGATGGGCCAGTACCCACATCGAACGGTGACGTGAGCACAGAGACAATGCAGCTTACCATGTCATCACACTTCCTTGTTATAAAGAAAGCCGGCACCGTGAAACTGCGAGGGCGAGAAACCACGAGAGAAGTGGCCTCGAAAGGGCCCCAGCCTGGAGTCTTTGTGATAGATACCATGATAGCTCGTCACAAGAGGGCAAAAGTGAAGTGCTACGTGCCAAATAATTTCCGAGCGGTTGGCCGCCGCTGCGCGGCCGGCCGCACGGCGTGGAAACAAGCACGATAAGCAGGAAGGGCGCGGGTATATATGTACTAAAAAACTCAAGAGGCCGCTATCGTTCGGAGACGAGCGCGACGGGCGCGACCCCGGGCAAGACGCGAAGCAACGGCTGCGAGCGCCTTCCCGCGACACCAGTGGGCGAGAGCAACCACGCTCGCAGGCCCAAATATCTATCGGCAACGGCAAACACGCCCGCGACATTGAGCGCGCCCGCACGCTGATCGTACACACTAAATCTTGTATGCGAACCCCCAAAACACAAGTTATTAGATAGACTGCCGAGGCGACGTACCAGAAGGGAATCTTAAGCTGCGTAATCGAGACTATCCAACCGTCGTGGCGAAGGCCGGAAGAAAGGCGACAGCAAGCCAAGAAAACGCAGCCGAGCACACCACCGGCACCGATGCAGCACCAACTCATACCACTAAACCGCATGCACGACCAGCCAGACACCCTTATTGGAAAATATTACCTTAGGAAAGTTCAAACACCTAAAACATATAATCCTCCAGACGACAACCGACATAATATACCCGCCCATCCCGCCTCACAGAAAATGCTGTCGCGAAGCTCGCATATAATCAGACAAAACTGGCTCGCCCCGGCGGCCAACTCGAACCATACAAATTTAGCGCCCGACCGATATACTCCACTATTTGTCCACCGCCCACGTTACTGATAAACTCAGCACGCGCCGTCCACTGGCGGTCCCAACTCATATCCATACAGAAACATAGAAGAATATAAGTCACTCACAAGAGAGCTGAGTATAAGATAAAGTACTCACGGCTTTGCCGACAACGCGGGCACCAAGACCAACCATGAGTGTATCAAGAAGATATTACGTAAACAAGAACAGGTACTCAAACCCCTGTAGAAACGAGCTATACATAAATACATTTCCTGTATAATCTGAAGTCCGAAGTTTTACGAACTTTCAAAGGCATTGCCGGCTGCGTGCTAGAACACACCTACACGGATGCACCAATCACCATGCGGGCCGGACACAAACCAAACTCACGGTTGCCGCCAGCCAAGCGCGTGAAAAGAATTGCCTCCAAAAAAACAAGTCTCAAATACTCATGCCAAACCCGCGCCCAAAAACTGCAACACTATATTAAACAGAACCTTCACTTTCCCACTCTCACAACCAATAATAACCAAACTGTCAGAAAGACATACAATCATATTAACGACAATCGCAAGTAACGACTCAACGCGCCACGAGCAAGACCGCACACGAGTGCACCACATAGCGGTAAGACCCGAGCGACGCGCACCCCAACAAAAAGACACGAAGCGCCAATATTCCTAGAACGAAGCCAAAAAAAATTAAAAACCCTAGAGAATACACGCAGGCATCAAAGCAACCAATATACAAAAAAAAGTGATATCAATGCAGAAAATGAACTATCACCTCCGACACTCACCGATACTTGCTGCATTTGGTACGCAGAACGTACAAATCCACCTACTCTGCCAACCATCGATACACAGGATGCCAAAGGAGCTTGCCAACAAAAAAAAAAAACTAACAAACAAACCGCGGAATATAATAACACCAAAATAAAAGTAAAGAACCAGCAAAACAAGCAAAAACCAATACCTCACAAAAAACAAAAAATATTCCAGGTAAGACAAATATGACAAGACGAAAAACAATATAATATACCCAAAAAGTTAAGCAAAAAACACGGTAGCGAGAGTGCAAAAGCATCTGATGCCAACATTAGCACACGCAGATAAAAAAACTTACCGCAAGGCCAAGAAAAACAACATTAACTGGCCCACCCAAGTGTGGAGTAAGAAAAATTGCGCCATCCGTTGAATGTCCGGGCCAGACCAATTATAACAGCATAAGGCTGAACAAATCCTGCCCAACGCAACCAGAACCAGCGAAAATCTCAACAAGCATCCCCGCACACCGCACCGCGACACACCCGTCAACTTCGACTCCTAACTTAGGAGAAAACGCTAGAGCACCAACACGAAAGGAGAAAAAAAAGAACTAATTTGTTAGCCCCAGAACAAGAGGAATCGAACCAAATGGAATAAAAAACTGCCAAATACAAATATTCTCCCAATTGCGCTCCATGATCTATAAAATTAAATAAAATGCGACTACAGACACAAAAAATGTAAACCATCGTAAAGAAAACGAACAGAACGGCGACTAGACACTAACCTACCTCTCAAGAACATTAATGAAATATGACCACCGGACACACCGCATAACAGACCAACCTCCACAATCAAAAAAGCTCACATAGAAACCCTAACTGAGCCACTCACTCTAGATGAGCGGACCACACACAACAAAAAAGCATAACGACTAAAAAAGACACGCGAAGAAGAAAAAATCTCGAGAAAAAGCCGGGAGAAGGGCAAACGCCGTCATAGCCCAGGCCTCCAAACATTACACACCAAACCAAAGACCACAAAGCGCACCAAACCCCAATCCGCGAACAAGAAATGCACTAGACCATAAACAGTCAACCATCGAACCCACCCCGGCACCGCCAGCGTGCGAACGTAACATGAAACAGACATCGACGAAGCCATGACAACACCCAACGCAGGATAAATTCATCCACGGCAAACCATGACATAACTTCTACACACAGAAGTGACCTCACATACGAATATCGAATAATCCCAGACATACCGAAACCGCCCCCCCTCACCTAACACGTATATCGCGCCCAAGAAGGAGACAACCCTACAATCAGTCACATACCTCGACATCAATCATCGCATAACCAGCAAAAAGCCCCACAACGAGGAACGAAGCCGCCGAAAAACGGCGGATAATCACCACAAGAAACCAAACACGGCTATCACCCGCTGCACCCACTCGCCTAACGGCAACGAACAAATACGCACACCCTAGCCCTTGCCGCCCTACCACCGAAAAACTAAACACCTCACAAACCCCCCACGCACAGCCAAATTAAAAATATATAGAAAAAAGGCTCTCACTGAAGATACGCCGTACCGCAAACGATAAAGGCACCAAAATTCGAACACAAGAAACATCTGAAAATATGAATCACGCACGCAAATACCTCATAGCCTCGTCTTTAGAACGGAAAGACCGAGAAAACGCGCAATCCACACATCAACAACCTAACCAACCAAAACAGCAGACTAACTTAGCCGGCTAAATGACACGCAATATTAACACCCACAGTAAATGAAAGTAAACTGGACACGCCATAGCCCCTCCCGCACACGCAACACGCAACGCCAAAGAATCGCGGTCGTACATTAGTAACAATCGATCAACCAACAAAAAGCAAAACGGACAAGTGATTCACGAAAGCTGAACAAAAATCCCCGCCCTCGAACGACAAAAAGGCAAAACTCAAATCTCTCGCAACCCACCCAGCATGAATCCACTCCAAAAAACCACACGCACCATGACCCCGCTAATACACAGACCGGTCGAAGCCCATTCAAAAATAAGCTGAAACAGCCGCGACCAGACCCACGAACGTAATTAGCCTTTGCACACCCGACACGAGTTCCGACAATAGCTCATTCCGAAGTCACCAGCTTACTCACACCTAGAAAAACAAATAACAACAACGATAAACGACCGCAAAGAAAACCGATAAAGTATAAAAATTCGCAGCACAACGAATCGCCGAATAGCCTACTTGTACACCGGAAACGCAATGCTCTCACGTGCAAAATCAACGGAACCACAAAAAACACGTGAACAAAAGGCCACAAAAGTAATAGGCAACCCGGCGTTCCCACGTCCACCCCCCGACACCAAGAAGGCTATACGGAGAAGCCCGCCCCAGCAAGATCACCTGCCATCATAACCGCGATACTGAGACCCCGTCCATGCGAAGACAATATAAGCGACAAAACGCTCTCATCGAGACAACTAAACCACCACATGTCCACGAACAAACACAAGAGCCGAACGAGCAGATGGACCCACAATGCGCCGACCACACAAACTAATCAAAGCGACAACTCCGCTGAGACAGCGACCAATAAAGCTCAGTCAGAAGCGGCCCGGCCAACCCGCTCCCCATCACCCTCCGCTATCTGTCCCACTACCGAAACGAAGAGTATCCGCCGTACACCGACATGGCAAAGCGGGCACGTCAGAAATCCTGTGAACAAGAACTCGACTCGGACGCACCGAAAGAGCAAAGCTATCTCAATTTCTCCTTTATATCATCGTAATGTCCGCACACCAGAAAGGCGAGCATACTATTTACCCTCGGAACGAGATAATCTCGTCCACACGATCACGTCGTTACAGGGCTCCGTATGGGAGCCTAAAAACAGCCCAAACTCCAAACCACTTGGCCACATACTTCGTGCACTTGGCCCCACCGCTGTCTGCCACTCGCCGGCTCCCTCGCCCCACCCCATCCGAACTCGCAACCACCACTCGCAAGCCACAGTGTCCCTCGAACATCTCCCCTAGCCATCCAAGAACTCACACACACTCCCACACACAAAGAAATCTCACGAACACGCAACGGTATAAACCGTCCCACCACCACCCACCAGATAAAACGATGAGCCGGCCGAAACCCAGCGCCCCCCCACCCCCCAACCCGCTCAACCAGCAATACAAGGCCCGACAAAAATCTACGATCACGTAGACCCCTCACATAAAGCGCAACGCAAGCCAGCCGGCAACAGCAGGGAGACCCAATCGCCAACAAACCCAGTCAAGACTAAAACAAAAACCCGACCCGCCTCGCACACCACTATATGAAGCGCCAATGAGACCGCAATAAAAACTGACAAAAAGATTCCACAATAAATCCTCAAGCGACACGCGACAGGCACAAAACAATGCATAGATAGCGTGGCAAGAAAATAAACAAGCCCGCGCAAACAAATCTGAACAAGACTCGCCCCATGGCAGCGAAACCAGAACCCAAACACGCTAACGCTACCCAAAGAACCGCAACGACTATGGTACTGCCCAACTACAACCAAACAACCTCACTTAAATCATACCCCCCACACAGCCTCAACCAACCCACGGACAACACGTAATAAGTTCCAAAAACAGAACCCCCCCCCACCTTGACCTCAATTACAGACCAGACATACTAAGCACTAGACGGAGAGCACGCTCTCACTACAGCGCACGGGGAAAAGCAGGAACCAAAACATGCAATGATGAACTACATCGGTCACCCAGGCTAAAGGCGAGCAAGCAAAAAATCGCAAAACAAAGCCAACGGCCGTCCAGGTTGCCGCCGATAGCAAACCCCCACCTCTGCGCGGTCACCCGGAACCTCTCAGCAGAAGCGTTAGCAGGCGCATCGACTCAGTTATGCTTACCGAGCCAACAATGAGAGACCCAAATGACAACTACCACCCGACCCCCCCACAGCAAAATTCGCACACTGACCCGACCTACTGTCGCTGATGCACAAACACTCGCCTTTCGCATATATCTCTATTCGCCGGCGCTCACAACACTACACAAAACAACACCACATTTCTTCTACTCACATTCGAGACCCGACCACACCAGTCAACAATATCCATTCGTCCAATATCAGCAAAACTACACCCAGACAGCGAAAACGCCCCATAAACCGCACCTAATAACAGTATACTCGAACCCCGCCCACCTAACCAAGCTCCACCCCGAACCACCCACATAAAATAAACTATCCCACAATTAACAAAACTTAATAAAAATGGAAATACACAAGCGTGTTTATTGCAGTATATCACTCGAAAGCCATACACACAGAACTACAAACACCACAGAATCGAGACCTGTTAAAAATTTGCCGAAAAAAAGAGCCAAGAAACACAAACAACTTATGAAAAGGAACATAAAATAGAGATATAGAACACTCCGAAACGTGAAAAACCAGTCATAATTTAATAGCAGAAACACAACAAGAAAAACACAATCCCATGTAAAAATCAAAAATATCAAAAAACAAGGAGAAAAACAATTCAACACAAAAAATAGCCAAACTAATCCAAAAAGAAAAATACCGACCAACACCAACAAATAAAACGATAGATAAAAAACAACCGCAACAAAACATAACTTCCTAAATTTATTGATTTATTTATTATTTTTATTATTTTACAACTTTAAATAAACTAATAATAAATAAATTGGCGTTCATAACGTCATTAATATGATAATAATGTAAAATTAAAGTCAAACAAACCATTTAGTTCGCTTTATTACTCAAGGAAATTACACTATCAATTTCTATTAAACATAACTATAACCTAATCTAGCCGGCTTTCAAATAATTTATTTACAATGTGGCCAATTTGAAAACTTTCTGTTTTGCCCCAGCTTTCTTTTTCTAATTGTTCAAATTTATTATTTATACGATTATTGCCAGCCAAATACAACAAAAACTCATGTCACTGATTAGAAATCCAAAAGCTCATAATCACTAAGAATATC